>NC_142672.1:30892585-30952585 GCF_964200805.1 Pocillopora damicornis | reverse complement strand
TATTAATGATTACGTAGCGTAATAAATATTATGTTATTAGGTATTATATTAATGATTACAATGATAATGATAATCAATGATATCTTTTTAGCCATTGTTACTTTTTCATTATTATTATTGTTGACAAGGTCTACCTTCCTTCTGATCATCTACACCAAGTTTTTTACAAAGTGGGAAAGTTTATTTCAAAACAAATTGCGATGAGATAGAGCGAAAGCTTTTTTTAATCACAAAGTGCGTCACTCAAGAGTTAGAAATGACATATACTTTGTTGCTTCGTTATTAATCAATATTCCAAATCCACTTTGATGGAAACTGGATAATTTTTTATATACGGAGGTAATTTAGAGTTACAAGACTTTTCAAAGTAAAGGTTAAAAGAAGGTCTCAATGAAGGGACAACTCTTCACTCAAAGAATGAAACGATTGATTTCTTTTTCAGGCTCCATGGGTAGGGGGGGGAGTGAAGGCGACAAAGAATATTAATAGCGGAGCTCGCAGAGTGTAGCCCCATAATTATAAAAAATGGTAGTAGTAACAGTAGTAACCCATCAAGCCGAAAAAACTTCGACTTACGACCGTACGACCGTACGACCGTACGACCGACCGTACAAGGTGTTACTTTTAGCATGCGTGGTCAACTGTACCGCGGGCACGCCAACGCCACGGCTTTGTCCAGTAGTCCAGTGGTCAGTGCACTGGGCTCCGAGTCGGACGACCTGGGTTCTAGTCCTGGCCGGGGCAAGGCGTTGTGCCCTTGGGACGTGCGGGAAAAAAATGCGAGCTCCGCTTTTAGGCTTGGTTAAATCTATATATTATAATTTATCCTGAAGGTGACTGTAATGGTCACAGATTTTTAAATACATACATAACATAAATAAATACATAATACATAACATTTTGTTGTTTCGTGGTGTTGAGAATTCTCGAGCATATATTGAAATGCAGAAGGTGCCAACGAGAGGTCATCAGGCTCTGTCCAATGAAATGTCTTAGCCAAAAAATTTAATCGCTTTCGAAATCCAAAGAGAGGAAAATGAAAGGAAAATATAGTTGGTTTTAGAGAAAAATTGGGCCATTTTAACAAAGATAACTATCTTCGAATTCAAGTGCTTATACAAGACTTACAGTCATTTTCAGAATCAGCGTATTTTGTTGGATTCAAATAGGGGTGAAAGTTTGCAACCATGAGGTCCTTTGGATCTTTTATTTAAGATTTTCTCGCCAGAATAACTTCCGGCTTGGTCATCTCCACTTTTCTGTGGTAAACAAATTTTTTCATCATCAAATTACTTCATATATATATCGACGAATTGGAAGTAGGTTGGCAGGTTTTTATTGCAGGGAACTGCTTAAACGTCTCTTGGAATTCTCAAACGCGGTAAAAGAGCAATGTTGATTAATCAAAACCAAATGAATTTTGATATACAAGTATCACTATAGCAAGTATATATTAAAAGTTAATGACCTGTATTTGAGTCTTAAATGAGTCCAAAGCACTTGAGCTGTCCAACATGTATGACATTCGGTTACAATTTTGGGCAAATACTTTTAACCACACATTATTAATTTCTCCATTTTTCTCACTACATTACAATCAAATTACCAATTCATTACATTTCTCTTAACTATCATGGACCTCCATTCTAATTCAGTTCTGCAAAGAGAGTACAGTGTTGAAGCAATCTTTTTGATGTTCAACGTATAGTCTTTGTGACTTCTCGGTAATTAAGTCCATAACACTCCAGTTTTCCAAGCGTGTGATTTCCTTTTCATCGTCATCGCAAGGAGACCGGTATCTCCAAACCTCATTTGAATTACGTGAAGCTTGGACTTGTTTGTTAGTAAACCGCTGTCCTCTCGCCAATTCCCATCGTTCTTATCGCAGTTGAAGCCGTGACTGGTGGCCGCGCACGTGTTGTCCAACCCACATGCACATTTGAATGGAACAGAGTCGACTCCACCCCAGTACTTCATCTTCTCGTCATCACGTGATACCCACCAGCCGAACATGCCACCATTGTGAAAGAGCATTGAATGATAGCACTGTATTTAATAAACTCCTCACAGTGAGTAAATTTAATACCTCCACGTTTACAGTGAGTTCCACTGAATCCAGGCTGACAATCACAGTGATAGGAGTTCCTTTCATATTTAGGAACACAGACACCACCGTTCTTGCAGGGAAAGCTTCATTTTCATATAGAGACTGAGAAGAAAGTAAACATCTCAATTAAAAATATTTATTCTGTATCCAGAAAAATTGAAATCTGTAAACTTCCAGATATGAAAGATGTCTTACCAATGCTCTGTAATGATGGAAGGTTGCATTTGCATTAAACTTTTCAGTTTCTCTGTATTTGACTGTGGCTAACAGCTGACACAGATAAACACCTTTGGAGTCAGGATACGCTGCCATGTTAAACGAATAGCAATTTGGTTCACGAACACAAAGAAAACCGCAGTCCAACTAATCTTTCACCATGGATGATGAAAGTTCCTCTGCCCACAAGTAATAAAAGGGATCGCGCTCAAAGTTACCGGAAAAAAGATCGCTTGTTGGAGATCGATTTGCATGGCAAACATCAAGTTAAGAAGAAAAGGAAAAAACACTAAGAGATGCAGGAGCAACATGATAGAGGCCAGTGAACTTTTAACACCTGAATGCGTTGCGTCAGCTAACAGCAGCGAAAAATATGAAAAATATGAAAAATATGAAAAAAAAAGTGTAATTGTGCCGAGGGAAAATTGTCTAGTGTGACATTTGTTAAGTGTCATGATATGGCAATTATCTAGGGAGGAGGAGCAGGTGAAACACATGGGTTGAGTTGTGAAACACTGAGAGCGTTTCAAAATTAAAGTGTCCTCGCCTCTTCTAGAATAAAGTTTTTTCTTTTACTATAAAAGTATTATCTTGAACTGCCAGGCCGAAAAAAAAAAGGAAAATAAAAGAAAGGGACGATGTAACGTGGCGGAAATTAGATATCTGTAGTTAGTGATACTTGTGGTGAAATTTCCAAGTTAGGCTTTGTTGATCGGCTTAGGGTTTCCTGTCACATGCCAGGTTCAGCAGTTGTGGTTCTTTACTTAATTTGTCATTTACAACTTTGTACATGGGTGAGGCAAAACCTTATATGTCAATTCGTCCGTTGACGAGAACTTTTTTGTTCCTCTATGAGTTAAATAGGTAGTTAAGTGTTCTGTGTACTAAAACGAATGTCACTGACTTGTGAAAACACCCATTTTCTCTTAACTGCCAGGCGGAAAAAGACAAAGGAGAAAAACGCAAAATACAATCGAAGAGTGGTGAAGGTTAGATATCTAAAGCAGGTGATACGTTAGGAGAAATATGAACACAAACTTTCCTTCATCGCTGAGAACCGCAGACGCTGCTGTTTTATCAAGTAATGAATAGTTTAAAAGTTTCATGTCACATGTCAGACGCAGCAATTCAGGTTTTTAACTTGATTTTGAACTAAATACGTGCTTCATGCGAACCGAATGTGCTTCCTCTTCAATATCTTCAGAGTCTATCGGTCAAGTTGTTATACTTTAAACCAAAACTATTAAGACCTCTTTCATCGATGACTGGCCTGATTTATACGATTAAGAATGCAAGCAAGCTGGACGTTTAAAAATCAGTTTGAAAACCCCTTTTGTAAAAGTCAATAGAAACTAAGTCAGTGAATTATTTAACGCTGGGAGCAAGAAAGATGTGTGAGAGTGCCTCCAGCTACTCGAGCTTCTTGAATTTTTTGAGTCAATTTACTTTTATGTTACACATTCTTAACAGGGTCCTCCTTCATTGTGTGCAAAAATATCATAAGCACGATAACAAAATAAAGCAACCTCGCGCTATTGAATGTGTAGGTTACAATACTTGTTTACGTGGACAGTGCTGGTACAGACAAAATATTATCAGCAGTCAAATTTAATGATCTTGATCACAGTGATCAGTCATTTTGACGTAGACTTCTCAGTATTGTAGCTTCTCCAAATAACCAACACAAGGAGTATTGCATAAAGGCTAATTAGTTATCATATAAAAGGACCTCTAGATCTTGTTGCAGCGTTTAGATCATCCCTGTTGAAGGCACTATATAGGCAGGAGTGTCGAAACGTTGGGTCTATGAATTGTAACTTCTACGGTTACATTCTGTAAACCAGAGTAGCATCAAACCATGTCTGATTGTCCACCTGGTTACCGTGTGAACTTTAATATTTTTTACATTGTGGAAGGTCACAAACTTGCCTACTTTTGATCACGTGATTTCTTATACATATCGAAAAGCTCATTCATCTGAACTTAAAATCGTAAGCCTGAGTCGTCTCAGGGTAAACGCGAGCTATTTCTCAAAAATAGCCAGCTTTTCTCTTCTCTTCTTGTTCTCGGAATGATGTTACCCAAATACAGAGTAGTAAGTGAACTTTTTTAATGAATATTTTCTAGTGAATTTTAAACAAACCGTTACCGTTTCTGGTGAATTATTGTCTGCCACAGTAGTTAAAATGTATGTATCTCACGCCCTGTGCAGATTACAGAGCTGCAATGCTCAAAGGGAATTTGTACATTCTACATTACGAATGTCATTTCTTGTTTTCGTAAGAGAAGGTTATAATGTTCTTTTCTATCGACATGTGCAATATCAAACCCGTCCATTCATTTTCGCGCGGCTTTGTTACCTACTTTATTTGACGTGGTACAAAATCAACGGACAATTATCAGCCAATAACCCTATATTAATATTTGTCCGATTATTTCCGTCGAAAAGCGAGAAAGCCCAACAGTTTCACTTTCTCGACTTAATTACTTGAAAAGGGAGAAAAACGAACTTATTTTGTAGAGTCCACAGGTGTTGGGAATTAAAAGCTGATCTCAAATGCTGCTCTAGAAAGTACAAAAAAGATAACAAAACTTTATTTTATACGCACGATAGAAAAATTAATGAGAGGGTTATAAAATAAATATTCCCCCTTCTAGCTTGCTGGCATGTCGCCTGATAATGCCCTTGGCTGAGAGATTGTCCTCAAAATTTCAAATTTACCCTCAAAGCCTTGCTTCTTGGCCAAAGATTCATTTTTTGGACAATTTCTCGGTCGTGGACATTATCCGCCGACATACTCGACATAGCCGCCTGCCTCGATAGCCTTCTCGTGTTTTTCCTTTAATAATAAGAGTGTCAATTCTAAGTACCAGTTTCTTCCTCACTCCTAAGGTCGTCAGGCAAGGTACTGGTGAATGTTTGGAGACGAAGGTGCGAAAGACTATAGAGGTCTAGGAATTTATTGGTCATCAACATGCACGAGTAAAACTGCTTGACGCCAGTGCTGTCAGCCGGGGCCATATAAACTTTGATGATCTCACTGGAGATATCAGCTGTGGAACGGACTTATGACGTACACATTACACTCATGATGTCGGATATAGGGGAGAGTGTGGGGTTCCGCTCCCCCACCATCAGGTTTTTTTAACTTCTTGCCTAAAAGCAAAATTCTTTCAACGACAGGATCGCATATGAGTACTCAGCTTGAAGAAACTAAAGGTTATCATGTAGAGATATTCAGTACTTTGTAAAAACTAAAACAAATACAAAAAATTGTTTTCTGCATCGAAGTTTGGACTACCCTCTCCCCCTTCCCCCAAATATTGAAGATGAGAACCGTGGTAAATCCAGTAGAAGTGAGCGTTCCAAGATCGACGAGAAGAGGCACGATGATGCAGATCAATGAAATTCCGGGAAGTATCAAACTGTAGTAAATCCAGAACACAATTCTTATGGGAGGAGCCCACAATCTCAGAAAGGTTTCATCGATAAAGAAAATCGAAAAAAATGAAACTTCTCAAGCTTATTTTATAATTAACAAAATGTCATGATCTGTTCTTACACAGAGCAACATCTCTTTAATTAGAAAGCTCTACAAGTTTTAATACGAAGTGCGAAAGCTTATGTTACAACAAAATGCATCGGACTGTTCTTTGAATAAAGCGACAGCTTTTTAATTACAAACTGCAAATGGTACTCATAGGAGCGAAAGTAATATTCCGAGGTGCGACAGTAATTTCAAAGAGCGAAGATTATATTACAAAGTGCGACAACCTTTTTATTAAAAAGCGAGTTAAGTGTACTTATAAAGTACGATAGTTATTGCAAGGGCGATGATTATTGCGACAGGAAGTTAAACAGGTGAAACACATCAACATACTCCAAGACAACGAAACTTTCCTAAACGGGTGAGGAGATCAAATAGTTAAGATGGACCAATCTAGCAACCAAAATAACCCAGCTTTTTTACGAAAGAGGCTTTCGTATTTCAATACGATTATGAACGATGGCTTTTGTCTGACGTACACGTTTCTCACGTGAAACGTTTATTCCATTCATATACGTTCATGAAGTATTATTTTAAACATAAGCTCAAGTTTCACAATACTGAGATAGTCTTGGCTCTCGTGGATTTGAATTTAGATCGATGTAGTGAATTGTATACGGTAATTTTCCTTTGAACTTAACATAAAAAAATAATGATTAGGGAGATTAAAGAGGGTGTATTGACAGCCGTCACTTAAAAATTACTATTCCGCATAATAGACATAAAATGTCAAAAAACAAAATTAAAGTCCTATTTTTAATTTCGTGTGTTATTTTCCCATTCCCACTCAGCTTTGTAACAGCCCCCCAGCACGCATCAACGCCGACAGGCTAAACAGCGTCAAATAGCTTGCTTCCATGTGATCGGATAACAGCCTTCACAAGCATGAAGTGGAAATACATTTATGTAAACAAACTCCGACGCCCCGAAAAATTTTAAGTCGTTTTCTCTGGCAAAGTGCTTTGGCTTGCGTTTTGATCTCTGGAAAGTTTATTGTTGGCTGGTATTCAGTCAATTTTCGTGAAATTTGATGATAATGTCAGAATTATAATGAACCCCAAAAGTGTGTCCCGGATTTTCGATTTTTCCTTATTTCTCGAGATATGGCGACTACATTGAAAACTTTGCTCAAGAGTGCTACTTTCAAGTTTAAAAGATAATAATCCAAAAATAACGAATCGTAAAAATACAAATCCCGGACACCCTTTCCAAGTTCAAAATATATGCAGATCACGTTCCGATATAAAAGAAACGTGTTGATTAAAATGCGTCGTCCTATAAACTTATCTTGTAAAGCGTCGCGGCGTGAGGGAATAAGCTCCCGTTCTGTTCAATGCATATCTCAAATCACTCTTTATTAAGTTTTAAGAAAATGTATTCTTTTACTGGAATAGGGCGCATAATTTTAGGCTATCTCAGTTTGAATGAAAGCGCTAATTTTCCATCTGTGATACTTTAAGCTCAAAGTATCACCTGCTTTAGATATCAAACGTTCACCGATCTTCGATGTCTTTTGCGTTTTTCTCTTTTGTCTTTTTCCGCCTGGCAGTTAAGAGAAAATGGGTTTTTTTCACAAGTGAGTGACATTTTTTCAGTACAGAGAACATTTAACTAAGTATTTAATTCATAGAAGAAACAAGGAAGTTCTTGTTAACGGACAAATTGACATATAAGGTTTTGCCTGACTCACGTGCAAACTTGGAAATGACAAATTAAGTAAAGAACCACAACCGCTGAACCTGTCATGTGACAGGAAACTTTCCGTCAGTTGATCAAACAAAGCGGAACTTGGAAATTTCACCACACGTATCACTATCTACAAATATCTAACTTCCGCCACGCTACAGCGTCCCTTGTCTTTTACCGTTTGGCAGTTCAAGATAATACTTTTAAATTTTTGTAACGCTCTCAGTGTTTCACAACTCAACCCATCTATTTCACCTGCTCCTCCTCCTTAGATAATTGCCATATCATGACCCTTAATAAATGCCATACTAGAAAATTATCCTCTGAATAATTATATATTTTTTTTCTTTTTGTTCTTTATTTATCGCTGCTGTTAGCTGACGCAAGGCATCAGGTGTTAAAAGTTCACTGGCCACTATCATGCTACTCCTGCCTCTCTTAGTGTCTTTTCCTTTACTGTTTAACTTGATGTTTGCCATGCAAATCAGCGCTCTCTATCGATATCCAACAGGCCGTGCTTCGTTTGGTAAATTCAAGTGCGACCCTTTCCATTTCTTATGGGAAGAGAAACTTACATCGTCCATGGTGGAAGATAAGTTGGACTGCACTTTCCTTTGTGTCGGTGAACCAAAGTGCTATTCGTTCAACATAGCAGTGTATCCTGACTCCAAAGGTCTTTATCTGTGTGAGTTATTGGCCACAGACAAGTACAGAGAGGCTGAAAAGGTTCATGCAAATGCTACCTTCCATCACTGCAATCCGTTGGTAAGATCTCTTCATATATTTGGTGCTTAACACTCTTCGTATTTCTTTAAATACAAACTGAATGATTCAAGGAATGTTTACTTTGTTTCTAGTCTCCATGTGAAAGCGCTCCTTGTAAGAACGGTGGTGTCTGTGTTCCTGAATATGAAAGGAACTCCTATCACTGTGATTGTCAGCCTGGATACAGGGGAACTCACTGCAAACGCGGAGGTATTCAATTCACTTTTTTCTCTTCGAAATGAGAGGTACAAACTCTAAAGTAGAAGTCATACGGTCGTCGTTAATTATATCTAAATGTCATTGAAAACTTTGTGCAACTGCTTCCATCTACATTTATAGTGTCCTCCAACATTTTTCCAATGTGAAAGGTGATGAAAAGTTCGACCTAAGTTGGCTGGTTTCTTCTTCATATCCATGGAAATAAAACTTTTGAGAGATCAAATTATATAATCTCTCAAATGGCTTCTCACGACATCACTTCTCTTTTTCGGCAAGAGCAGGGATAATCATTTGGGAAATAGTCTTTTTTTCGTGTCTTTTTGTTTTTCAGGAAATCGAACCTGCAGTGACATCAAACAATCCTACCCTGGGACTCCAAGTGACTCTTACGTCATCGATCCTGATGGAGAGGGTGGAGTGAAACCATTTAAAGTCTATTGTGACATGACTGACAAGGAAGGGATAGGAGTGACAGTTGTCAGTCACGACAGTGAAAGCAGAATGCTAGTGGATGGATTTAGTGGCCGAGGCCTCTATTCTCGCTCCATCAACTACACGGAGGCTGATATGGCTCAACTTGCGAACCTAACAGCTTCATCAGCTCACTGTGAGCAGTTTATAAAGTACGAGTGCTACCACTCACGGCTCCTCTACAATGGTAATATGTACGGCTGGTGGGTGTCACGTGATGGAGAGGACATGAAGTACTGGGGAGGAGTTGATTCTGTTGATTATAAATGCGCATGCGGCTTGAATAATACATGTGCAGACATTAACTACGGATGCAACTGCGACAAAAATGACAACACATGGCGAGAGGACAGCGGCTACCTTACAGACAAGACAAAGCTTCCCGTGAAGCAACTGAGGTTTGGAGATACCGGCTATACAGATGGTGATCAGGGAAACCACACACTTGGAAAGCTCAGGTGTTTTGGACTCATTTAAAAAAAACTGAAAAGTGCACTTTAACTATATACCCGCTATTTGCTGACTCACCTCATCTATCGCTGTAAACTCTAATGCTTTACATTTGTAAAAGCGGTTTGCAAATTTTCGCAAAGGAAATCGATGGATACATTTGAGTAGGAAAGTGAAAAGAAAACCTAGTTTTAACATATATTGCGTTCTTAATAAAATTAAGCATAACTTTAGGCGTTGAAGGCCCATTTTTACTGCTTGTAATTTTGAAACGGAGGTTGTCAATGATGTGGAAGGGATCTGTTAATACAATAAAACACACAAAGTGAAATCAAAGGAAAAGCCTGATCATCAGTAACGGATTTATGTAATATCGCAGTAGATCGCGACTTCACAAACCAGTGCCGTTTGCCTTGTCAGTCTCCTAACCTTCTGCCAGTTGTAGTTTTCAACAAACTCAGGGATCAAGATTTTTCTGCCTGAGAAACTCGTTGGAACAGAATCCCTTTGTTTAAAGTAAGCAAATTAAGTGAATTGCGCCAAGAAATAATTCGAATTCCCTATTCTAACTAAACCGCCGCTGAGCTCTCGGTCACTCTCCTGAGAATTTCAATAAACGAAAATCAAAATACTATCAAAACAAATATAAAACGTCATTAAAAAGACTGGCCATAAAATAATGCAGGTGGTAAAAATGAATTGTTTATAATTTAACTTCCAGCATGAATGAAGAAAGCATAACTTTTTTTAACGTTTTATTTGCATTAAAAATACACCGGTAATTCTGTGGAAAACAATTCACGAAGTTACGTAATCCGAAATACAAAGTGAATTGAGTTTATATCTTGTATCCGTTTTTATATTCGAATATATTTTGAATTACATTCTCGCAAATATTTATTCCATTCAGCCTTTCTATTTATTTTCAGAGGTGAAACATATCTCTTAACTGGAAGGCAAAACTGAAACCAAAGTTAAGAATGAAAAATTACTCTCTTTTTCGTGTTTTTAAATTAAACAAAACATTCTACACTTTAGACTAGATATTAACAAAACGGCTTTGGTGGAAACCTTGCACTTTGTCAATTATCGTATTTAGCTGTATGCTTCGTGCGTTTGCATTGCAAATTTTCGTTGTTACATACAGATATAGAGGATATTACATGGCCGCTTGGGGAAACGAATTTTATCTTCGAGTGCTGAAAGTATCTCTCATTCATCATCTCTCAAGTGAGCGAAGCTCACTCGTGAGAGATACTTTCAGCACTCGAAGATAAAATTCGTATCCCTAAGCGGCCATGTAATGTTCTTTTTATTTTATAGATACTGATGAAATTCCTACATAAAAGACAACTTTTTTTTTATTTCAAAAGAACCGACCGCGCGCCTAAGTGGGAAGCTCTCTTGCTAATCATGTTAGTAACCATGGCGACACCACTATCCTCACACGTGAAAGATAAAGACGGTATCTTCACTGCGCGCGATGAAGATTTAATTTTTTACTAAAAGGAAAATCGTGGAATTTCATCAGTATCTATATAATAAATAGAGGATACCACACGGCCGCGCTTGGATACGAATGCTATCTTTTGGTGTAAATGACAACTCTCACGAGTAAGTTAGGAGAACAAGCAAGAGATGTAACAAATAAAAGGGACCACGTTGCATTTGTATCGAAAGTGAACATATAATTTTTGGTTGATTATGTAGATAAAGATTACTATTTAAATCGAAGACAGTTTCCTCATTCATTTGTAAGAGCATCGAATGCAGAATCACTCGCGCGTTACTTACCTCGTCGAAAAGCTACATAAAAACTCAAAATGACAAATATTTTCTTAAAGTGAAATTCAACCTTGGTAATGTTTAATATACAAGAAATAGATAACACTTCGTTGCAGTTAGAACCGCCATTTCGAAAAATCCGGTTACGTTTGAAGAATCAATGGTACCTTCACTACGCCCGTCGCAGATATGTTTTCAAAGCAAGATCTTTGCAATCTTATAAGGATCTGTGAAATCTCTTTCTTGGGCACGTTCGTATTATTTAAAAATTGGATTTCCTTTCAAGCAGTGGGCTTTTGAATTCCAGCCGAGATACTACTCATTCGACTAACTGCATGCAAAGTAACGGCGACAAAAACGACCTTTCTTCTTTCAATCGAAAATGTTCTCATTCTAAAACAACTCTCCCAGATTTTGAAATGTGCATGTTAAAACTGTGTCTAGTCGAAAAGATGGCCATCCTTTAATTTTTAAAATTGAATAAATAAGTGTTTTCACATGCCATGGCATTTATTCTTAAAGCATTTACAGTAGAACCCGTATTTAGGCGTGGTGACCGCTAAATACAACTTGACCGCTCGATACAGGTTCCACAAAGGGGAAAATTTAAGGGAACCGCTATTTAATGTCGTGAATGACCATTTAATGTATTTATGAGCGACCGCTCATAGAGGTGACCGCTTAGTAGAGATGAAAATTACAGTAAATGAGGGGTAACAATTTCGGGGCTCTGACAACCGACCGCTTAAAACAGAGTGACCGCTTAATTCAGGTTCAAATGTAATATGTAACCCTAACCCTGAGATCATACAGAAAAAAAAAAGTTTCTCATGAACCACTTCTCATGTGATAACATTCAGTGTTTATCCGGAAAGGCATTGAACTCATCACTGAAGTAAGTAAAATTGTGCAATTGCTCTAGGAAATATAACCGGTTTGACGTCACGGAGACATACGTATCGCACACAATTAAGAGTACCCAAAAGCCTCCACACCCCGCACCCAAGACACTGAAAACAAATTAAAAATACATGTGTTCCATCAATAATCTTATACAATACTTAGAGTTTTATTGATATATACAATGCTTACTTCGCCTCTTCACATAAGCTACCGCGATGTTTTCGACTAACAACAGAAGATTACGTTTGCTATAATTTAGACACTTCAATTTGCTTAATGGAAAGATATCCTCTTGCTGTGTGTTCTTTAGTTTGCAGTTCTGTAGATCCTTCTTATTTTCTTTTCATTTTTGTTTTATTGTTTTCTGTAGTTGTGTTTTTTTAGCTAACGGACCTAGGTAAATTTTGACCTTTTCTGCCTTTGAATTTGAGTTCAATTGAGTCAACAAAATTTTCATGCGTAAACTTCCCAGCCAGACGAATCGTATCAATGCTGAGCACCAGTTTGACAAGTCGAACAATCGAGCCATGAGTTCTGGTAAATCTCAGTAAGGGCATTCGAGGAGTTCCGTTTCTTCTTAACGGACGCTATTGAACACCCTGACGCGAGGTCGGATTCCAATACCTTGCGTTGCATAAGCACGTTGCGAAATAAAGCCGCAGGCTCATTCAGTCGTCAGACTTTGCGTTGTCACGTGTGATCTTGGTCTCGGTGTCCCACAGTCAAGGACTGGCACTACGACCTGTTGTTTTTGTGTGTTAACGCACTCCTTCCATGAAAGTTGCGTCAAGATGCCGAATAAGAGTTCTCATAAAAGTCATCTCTTTTCGCGTATTTTCAAAAATTTCCTTGGGATCGTCAGAGGGACAACGAAGGCAGTTTGGCGCCCAAACCATGGCCAAGTTATTTACGTCCATCTTTGTTATAACGCACATATGAGGGAGTGAGAAAATCTGCAAACAACAAAGGAAGCTGAAAGTTTTCCAAAAAAAAAAATGTTTTCAACTATGCAAGTGTTAACGATGTTAAGGATTAGGACGCCCAGCCTTCGAACTTCGAAATTCGAATTAAAAAAAACCCAACAAGTGAAAACAAAGAGACTCCATGTATGCAGAAGCGCTACAGTCGTGGTCTCGATCGTTTGTCACCCTTGATCACAGAGCACCCGATAAATTACCTTATTTCCCAAATAAGAGGAGAGTACAATTCTTTCCCCACATTTTGCTCGGTAAATGATCTTAGGTAATAACTTAACTATAGTGCACAGCGGTTAGCAGCGTAAATTAACCAAAGAGAATAGTGAGTCTAGAGAGGCTCTATACATGCGTACCTGTAAAAATCTAATGAGATACGAGAGGACGAGTCTGTTGACTTCAGGAAGAGACATCGCAAGTGCCACAGCCACTGTAGCGTCATCACAGTTGTTAACGCACCTTTCAGTAGGAACGAGTCGAGGAAACATGACGTGCAACAGGCATTAATAATAAATGTATATCGCCTTTTTCAAGACCACAATATAATTAATAAAAAGGCGTAAGTTTCTAAAGAAACTGTAGTGCTGTGTCGGTGTGAGTGTAAGGTAATTTAACTTTGTCACTTGAGTTGATAACATAAATTGGCCGCCGTTAAGAGTTTCAAAGCTAACCTATTGAGCATTAATCCTTCAGTTTCGCTCTGACAAAGGGCTAACCCTCGAAATGTCAGCTTTGAAACTCTTAACGGCGGCCAATTTACATTATCAACTCATTCGATAATACAATTACCCCACAATACAATAACCCATGGCTAGCCAAAGCTCGAACCCAGATCTCTCGATTCAATGTCCAGCGTGCTACTTCCCACGTGACCACAATCACTGTTGGTGCATCAGACTAAAGACTCAGCGCACTTAACACTGCAAAATTAATTTCATTTCAAAGGATATTAAAACAGTTCCGGTATAAGAGGTTCGTGAAGCTCCCTGAACCAAAGTTTCAGAAGTGACGCAGGTACATGGGGATCTGTAATTCCAGTGGGAGCCTCCCATTTGTCAAGCCTGATTTTCTGGGAGTTTACTTCGTCGATGTCTCCAGGAACCCTGTGAAGACAAAGAAAAACGGTCACCTAGTTGGTGTTGTTCACGCCACTCTCTGTTCTCGTGCGCGCTGTTTATTTCATTATTTGTCAATTTAAAATACAACTTTCTTAAGTTAGGACTAAGATGTAAACGGGTTCCCATTTGAAAGAAGCCCATATAACGCTTACGAAACCGACACTATTGTTGTAGCATGCGTAGCAGCCATTTCGTTTCCTTTTATCCAAGCGTGAGAAGCGAGAACAGAGCGTGTGCTGCGAAGCGACAAGGTTTCCTTCCTACTCCTCCCATATGCTCGTAGCCTTTTTGGGTCGCTTTCGCCTCACGGTATCGAGCAGCTCCCGCTCCGCTAACACTTCTCCTGCTTGGAGAAACAAAAAGACCTGCTGCACAGGCTCTGTGGTTGACCCTTTAAGAAAATGAAGGCGAAGACGTTCTACCTTACCTGAAAATACCTTCCGTTGAAGCACCTTGGTGCTCTAGCACCGACTCAGCCAAGGTTGGTAAAATCCATGGCAGTTTAAGTGTAGGGAAACGCTCGGCCTGCGCCTCCATGATGTCCTCAAGGGTGGCACCAAACATGGATGGGTGGAACACGGAGGACTGGGAATAAAAAAAAAAACAAAAAAACAAATAAAATACATATAAAAGAAATTTTCTTTTAAAAAGTGAATGATGGGTCACGAATTAGTTTTCAGAGCCAAGACAAGACAAGACATCTAGAAAGCCTAAAGGATACAGAAGATGATGACGAAGAAACAAAAGGGCTTTCACTTTGGTGACTGAGCTCTGAAGCGCTATGAGTCAGGATCAATTCGCTGCTGGTCTTCATCCAACGATCAAAATGTGACTTATCTCACGTATACATCCTTCGTTTTATGTTTTGTATTTGTTTCTTCCTCTTTTTTTCTTGCTTTTCTCTGCGATTTTTTTAATACAGACTAGGAGGCTTAGTGAGTCCCACATAAAGATATAAACGAATACCTCTCTCCCTGTCCCTCCGAAAGAAAACGTCCGTCTTTTATTTGCAATTCAGCTTTGTAGTTGTTGTTTCTAACGCTTCCGCTTGTAAACTCTCATCGGTTCAAGTAATCCCTATAACTATTCTAAAAGGCTAGGACCACCACAATGTAATACGCGATGCTTTGACCCAAGAATTATTTCAGAATGCTTAAAACTTCTTGTGCCAGCCAACATGTGGTCAGCAATAACGATTGCTGGTTACAGGAAGTCAAACAACCTCGATGCAAAGTGCCCACGAACGACGATGAGCTGAGTTAAAATATTCTGCTCTTCTTCATAAATGGGTTTATTTTATTCGCCGAATTACCTTCGCCTGTTGAATTTCCTCGATGCTTGGTTTCCTGAGGCCGCGCTTGGCACCAGTTCTAGCCATTCTTTTGAGTCTCACGGAGCAATGCCTGATGTAGTATGTTAAAGAGATCTGAAATAAACAACATTCAGACACAACAGGAAATTTAATCAAATAATTATGGTGAACAAATGTTAACCGACTCAATGTAATTGGAGGCTGCGAAAACTGAAAAGAGAGATTTCTAATCTAACTGCCGTGGGCATGGGACGGAATAGAAAGGAAAGTAAAACTAGAGAATTGCTTAAGTTGAAACTGTCGTTAGGTTGTTTCTGTTCCAATATAAGTCAACATGACTTATATCGATACTTATTGTTGTTGTTATTGTTGATCTTTATTTGTAACTTTTCTTTTCATTTTTCTAATTTTGTTTTGTTGTGTTGTATTTTGTTTTATTATTGTTATTATTTTTTTTTTTTGGGGGGGGGGGGGGGGGTTTCCAAATCTGAGGATTTGGTGAGAGGTTCAGCGGCGCTTCCGCAGAAATGAGCCAGGGAAGCTGCGAGAGGAATGGGAAGGAGTAAACTACAAAACGGGTTTTCCGTCGTTCTCACGGTATCACTTCCGTCCTTTGAACTGCCGCCTTAATTTTCACCAAATGACGGAAAAACCGTCAGCAACGCAAGCTACCGATTATTTATCTTTTTACGAGGACTGACCTCTTTCCGTTCGATGTCCTCCAAGTTTTTATTGAGATACCCATCTAAGTAGGAGTAAAACTTAGTTGAAGGAGGAAAAAGAGCCAGACAAATTGCCATCAGCTCCCAGCCACTGCGCAAACTCTCCCTAAAAGAATGTAGACGTGAATAAATAAAATATAATAAAAGAACAAATTCTATCGACGACTTCACAACAGAACTACAACTTAAGGCGCCAACCTTAATTCGGAACTGGTTGATAGGACCACAAAATATCGTTGTAGACCAGCCACACCCAATCACACCAGTAAATTCCTACGGCATACAGTTTCCATTATAAAGATGGACGTTGGTAAAAACTTAAGTAAAAGTTTCGCAAAAAAAGGCATATTCATTTTCGACTAATTACTAAACTCCCTTCTGATTTCTGGGTCGTTGTCATGATTGGGTATTGGTCTGCTATGTTGGATACCAACCAAAACACCAGTTTCTTAAAAAGTACTTACAGCCTAAAGTTGTCAGTGGTCTGTTTACAAAGTTGAAGGTAAATTTCATCCCGTAATACAGGAGTGTTCCAACCCTTTGTGGTGAGTTCTAGAGCCAGCCTCTCTGGAGTTTTCCCTTTGATGGATCGATCGCCCATATAGCCAAGAATCAGTTTAAAGGTATCAATTGCGTCCTTTTTTAACTGCCTATCTTGTATAAGGATCAATGGTTTTTTGATTGGCACCTGTTAATCGAACCAAAAACACGCCAATGAAAAAAGGGCGAAGTTAGGTAACAGTTGGTTCTCTCGAAGAACTATTTTAATTGTGAATCATATTAGTTCCCTGCGACTTCAAAGTCTCTGAATCTAACGAATACGTTGTGGGCTTGCAGGTATTCTATTTCTGACAGAAAATTCACCGCTCCCCTTTGCAGCGCCAGGCTACCAACGTTTTGGTCACCACAGCATGCACAAAAATAATGAGAACTAGAACTGCAGTAGACGTACGCGTCGCTGCAAGTGTTTGACGATTAAGAAGCTAGCTACATACACTGTTATTTTAATTGAGTGTCTAAAATGGTCTGGAGTTAAACTGAGATAAACATAAAATGTTGCAAATGTTCAGCCACTTTCTTTAATTAAAAAAAATTTGCCTCTTTGTTGCGTAAAAGTCCAAAAACGATTGCCACGTGGCTTTCTCTTTCTTTTAATAAAATTCATTGATATCTTCACTTTTTCCAGTTGACTTAACTTAAATTTCTGGCGACTATTACATCAAGGCATTTTAAGTCACTTAATGGCGACTGTGAAATGTTGATCTCGGAGCTGTCCTTCGGCTCCGCCGCTACTCTAAAAAAAAAACATACCTTTGACCAAGACATCATGCTGGCTAACGATATTCTCTTCCGTCTGAAGACACCTTTCTTATGTTGACTTAAGTACTCTTCATATGCGCCAAGAGCTCGTATGAGTGGAGGCTTCGAACCGGGGATGGAATGTGAACGTTCCTGAAAAATACAATCCAATTTTTCTGTAAATCTCTTGATTTGTGACCATCTTCTCCATGTACCAAACTTCAAAGATATGACTAGAGTCAGGAATGAGGATTAATACTTCAACGATAAACGAAATAACGTATTCTTTGCCACGAGTAATAAAACGTTATCATGAATATGGGTCACTGCCTTCATGAAACGCCAAATTCTCAGAACTAGCCAACAAACAAAGTTGTGGCAATCAGTTGGGAGAATCAACTCCTGGCTCTTCGAAGTGAAGCGGTTGGAAAGGCTCAAAATCAACATACCAAGGTATTGTGTTTCGACGAGCCAGTGACTGGTGAGGCAATCGAAGATGGTCGACTAAGGCGCGGCAAAGTACTCGGTGCCCCCACTGACTTTGTTTCCATCTCGTCATCATCATCATCATCGTCGTCATCATCTCTCAGATCTTTCAGCACACTGTCGCTCACTTGCCTCTGATGCCTGAGGGAACGGATACTTACCTGACTCTCGTTAAGTGTAGGTGGTGCACAGGCCTCTACAAGGCGCGCTGTGGTAGCTGGCATTCCACCTGCCCTGAGTTTAATGCTCAGAGAATTATCTAAAATGTCCTGGTGTCCTGTGATTATGAAAATAACAGATTCCCTTGATTGTTCAAAAGTGCTTGATGGTTCAAAATAGTTAAGGCGGCGGGCAGAACGATTAATATTTCTAGTCCACAGTAAAATAACGATATCGATGGGAGTTTTAAAACGGGAAAGGACCTTTTAAAACGCAGTTGCTTAAAACTTTCACCTTCACAAATGATCACATTATAACGTCTTCTCTGAAAAATCGGCTGTGCTGCCTGTAAATAAATTGAAACTACAGATAAATTTCAAAGATATAGATGATACCTTTATTAGAGACAATGGGCTTTCTGCTATCAACAAATACAGAATCATTGTCTCTGTCTAACTTCTGTGCAGCGCTATTGGCTAGAATGCTTCTGGATGCACTTTCCACCAGTTGCCGTGCTCGCTCAATAGTTCCAGAGGGACTCAGGTGGTCATCACAGGAGCTAATAAAAAAAAGGAACATGTCATGAATGTCGATGGACCAAAAAGAAGTTTCTTAGTTGCTTGCCCTGGTTAAGGAAACCACATGCATATAAAAAGGGACATAGGCGAACTCTATGAAATGGGGGGGTATTTTGTTACACTTTTGCTTGTTTCTGCGCAAATACAGCTTACAGATTAATAGGAGTTAGATATCTTCTCATTCTTGCCACTCTAAGCCTGTTAACCTAGTGAATCCACTTACAACTCCAATTCTCAATCTTTACAAGGTCAAACCAGTTCATCCTCTTGCAACTATTGCAAAAAAGGACATGAACCTTTTGAAATTTTACCGTAGATGTATGTTTGGCATTGAACGTTCTATTATAGCCAAAATTTCTGAGCACTAACTCATCTAAATGTGTATGCCGTGACAAAGTTCCTGATGGAGTTAATTGCCCTTCATCATCTGTATTAGTCCCCTTTCCACTTTCTCCACTATCACCACAAGGTACATTGGGAGCAGGCATGTCGAGTTCTGGTAGAGGAAGCTCGGGTGATTTCCGTTTATCCAAGTCATTTTCAGCAACGCCTGAATCTTCTTCACTGGCCTCTTTGCAGCTTTCATCAGCAGCTTGTTCAGTTGGTTCATCTTCATCAGGCTCCTGATCTGTTCCATTTGCAACAGGGGTGGCTTTCAGGATGGTTTCATCTCCAGTATTTGACTGTCATTGACAAATCAAAACTTTTATGAACAGATTTACATTTATTCTCTTGGCTTGCATGCCTTTGTAAATCTCCATTTCCTTTTACATTAGATTGTATGGTTGACATTACCCCTTCAAACCCTAAGAGTGACCAGCATATAATTTCTCCCTAAAGTATTCCTTAAAGATGATGAAAATAGAGAAAATGACTGGCAGCCTAGGAAGCTTGGATTGTTGAATAAATGAATTCTCCTAGTGAATACCAAAGAAATGTATACAGAAGAGGAAGGAGAAAATGGATACTGATGTTAAGGTGCAAGGATTGAAATATAAAGTTATGGCAACAGGAGAATTTGATAAGTCACAGGAAAAGTCCACCATAGTTTAGCCAAAGAATTTTGAAAGGTTGCCAGAGAATCCTCTGATTTATGATGGCTATTAACACACTAACATTAAAACATCGCTTCTCTAGGAATTTTCCCTTTGTCACCAGTAAGTTTTTTAACTACAGATTAAACTGTAAATGATATTGAGTTGCTACATTTTTACCTGTTTGTCATCCAAAACCTCATCCTTTACACTAGCCTCTGCATCATTCTTCTTATGCTCTCTTGAGCTTGTTCTTTCTCTCTTCTCCCTACTGCTTCCATGCCGACGTGAGGAAGATCCCTCCCTTGGCACCCCATCCTTTCTTCTACTACTTTCCCTCCTTGATGAGGAACCATCACCATGGCTACTGCTACCCTCTTTCCTGAGACTTCCATCTCTCCTTCTTCTCTCTGAGCCTTCACGCCTAGTTGATCCTTCCTTTCTTTCCAATTCTTTAGCTTTAGCTGCCCTACGCTTTTCCCTTGCTTTCAGAGTCTTTTTTATTGAAAATGCAAAATAGTCATGTTAGAATTCTGTCAGCAATTACTCATTCCTATCACCCATTCTTAGGCATAAAGTTGAAAAAAACGACAGCCATACCAAAGTTTTAAGCAACAAAAATTCTTTTTCACAAAATTTTTCCTTACAATATCAAAACAACATCAAGCAGACAATCAACAGGAATACTGAAAATTATTATCCATTAAATATTTTTGCTCACGCACCATTGGTTTACACACACCCAGCTAAATTCCCAATTTTTTCACACCATATGTCTTCTACGAGTGGTTTTTGTTTAAAATTTCATTTAAGATGAGAGCATGTTTTGTGGATGTTACAGAAGGAAGGAAATATCTATTTTGTTCATACCAGAGAACACTCAATTGAAATCATCCCATGCTGCATACAGTAAGCTGTTTGTATTAAATATTTTAAATGCATTGCAAAATATTTGAAGGATAATGAACACAATAGCCTCTATTTTGCACAAAAATAATCTCATGTATTTGTCCTTAGACATTATTGGTTCCTAGATTCTCACAGTTTTCCTCAAGCTTTGCACAAGGAAAAATATTTGCATCTTGGAACAGATAATTTCTGTAGACAAATATCTGTGTATATTTTGCCCCAAATAGAGGCTATTGTTTATATCAAGAATTATAATTATGTTTATATATTGTCCAATACCAAATTCTCTGAACCAACATCGTAAGAGTTGTATGGTAGACAGTGAGGAGAATTACAAGGTGATCTTGGGAGTGGAACAGTTAAAGAAGGAAAGGCTGGGAGGAAAAAATAGAATTGGAAGTGAGGAAGAAATCTGAAAAAAGTCCTACTTCAGTGTAAAATAAGAATACAATAGCTCACCTGTAGCCTAGCAAGCGGAATTATCTCAGAATCTTTAGGTTTATGCCAAACTGTAGTCTGTGTTCCAGCACAGTAATAGTAGTAGCGTCGTGTTTTCTGGTCGTACAATTCCCACCATTGGCTGTCATTTGCTTTCCTTCTGCATTTTCAAACAAATCCAAGATTTTACAATTGTTGCTTGTTCATAAAAAAGACCTTCACTTCACATGTTAAGAGGCCCAACTTTTGAAGGTCTCTTATCGTTTGTTGTTAATTCATAAAAATGACTATTAGAAAGTTGCTTGTAAAAACTTAAGCAGACTTGTACTAAATTGGTGATAGTTAATATAACAACCATTGTTTCTCTTGCATAAAGAAACTCTCACTTACATCTCTCAAAAGAAAAAAAGCACATTTGATGCAATGTAATGACATCCTCCTACCCATGAAAAAGTTACCTTATTTAACTTAAGACCATAAACACTTCAAAATTAAAATAATATACACAGCTTGATTCAGGACTCAAGACACTGATCATTAAATTATGATTTTAATTTCATATCTAAATACCAAATTTACTCCTACTACCCATGACAGCTAAAAGAGCTGCCTTCTGAAATAAAGTGAATCAACTTACACTCTTTCTCCATCAGGAGGTTCCCATAAACACTGGCCACTTTTGAGGTTGGCATACATTGGGTCCCCTGTGCGGGGCTCAATAATTTCGACCCAGTCTGACCTTAAAAGTTGATGTTAAGACCACAATTAGTTCATGTGTAACAAGCATGTTGGGCATAAGATATATGAAAAACTGATAAAGACATGCACACACAGGTAATTATACATTTTAAGAACAAAGGGATTTTAATAAAAGCTACAGGCTTTCCTTTATCGAAAAGGCCACCTGTTCTAATATCAGCAGCCATTTATCAAAAGAGGTTGTGTTTCTGCAAGTTCTGTCTTATATCACCTTCAGTAAACCAAAAATGTGTTTTTGGGGCTAAATCCATTTATAAACATGCTACAAAAACAAAATAAAAGTAGAAACATTGGTCAACTAAAATTTGTAGCAACAAGCAACAGTATTCATTTTTCAATTCATCCACTAATGGGAGACAGAGCTGAATAAAATCTCCAAAGATCACATATACACCTATAAATCCAGATTAACAGTACTGTGTAAATTGATTTGGCAGTGGGTGTAAACATGTTGAAAGCCTTAAAATCCTTCATCCATTAAAACTGTTGTTAGCAAAGATGAAGACTGCCCAGCTCGCATATTGATAATTTGTTTTAGCCCAATCTGCACAAAATGCATTCTTGCATATGAAATACAATAGTTTGTAGCTAAATTTCAGCAAATGTGCATGGACAAAATTATGGTGTGCAAAATACATTTTGTACCCCTGTTAAAGAATAGTCTCCAGCAAAAGCTTTGAGCTTAACCTTAACCTCCATGTTCACCTCTTTGCCTAGAGAAAAAATACATCATCTCTCCACTTTCAAAATTCCGCCACTTTAGTCTACTGTTGCTAGAATTTAAATCATTATCCCACAAAAGTTCCTAACATGTGCATATGTGTTTCAGCTCTCTCCTAACAGGGTTAAAGAGAGTTTAAGATGGACCTAAAGGCAGCAAATTTCCCACAGTTTTAAGCAAAATTTAATCTCTCAGAATAGAAATATTTCCCAAAAAAGTGACTCTAGAAGAAACATGTAATTGTATTTATAAAAGGCAAAAACAATTATCACATAATAGTTCTCAAAAATGACATTATGCAGAGTTTAACTAAGAAACTAAAACGTATGTAAAATGCAAATTAAAAGCTAATTCATTGCTTCTCAGATTGAATCAAGGATTGTAAACACTCACAAATCTTGAAAAAACTTATTGATGGCAGTGCTCCAAGATCAATAAAAACAACCCGCAAAATTGAATGAACAACATTAAAAACTCAATTAGCACCATATCAAAGAAATCATAATTTATTTTAGGGCTCATAAGATAAATAATTTACAAGCATACTAGGTTAAAACAATTTAGAACATGATGAAAACAAAAAGGTAAGGAAATAGAAAAAACAAATTGTTCTAAGTTTAGCAATCAAAACTTAAAAAAAAAGATGTAAGATTTAAGCTGAATAATATCTGAAGCGTGTCGTAAAAGAAGCCGAATATATTCTTGTATTCGTGTACTCAAGTGTGATTTACATTATACAGTATATCACCCGCACCTCATTGAAAATTAACAACCTCCTTCTTGTTCATCGATAATTAACAAATTAAGAGTATACAACGGGTGTATCATAACCAAAACATTGTGTTTTCGGCTGAACATGCGAACTAAGAGGGTTAACATTTCATTTTTAAGCACATGTTGCTTGCTAAAATGAACTTTTCGTGACAAGCCGCTTGGAAGATAGATCTAATTGTTCTAGAACAAATACATTTCTAAGAACTTCCGACTAAATAATTCGTACAGAAATTTGAACATTTTCTTCAATTTTAGCACAAATTTGATATTAAAAATATGTAATCGATCGATCGCATCTTAACGCAAAACCGAATAAAATTTTTTAGACGCAATTTTTGGAAATTATAGTTATGGGACTTTGCGTATGGTTTGTAGGTTGATCGGGCAATTTCAATTTTGTTTATACACAATGTTATTGTGAAACATATGTTCTATCTTGCTTGGAAATATGTTTGCTTCGATTGGCACTAACGAAATTATGTGGAGTGATTGAAACTGGTCGAATAGCTAGATGTACTAATCAGAGATAATTCGGTTGTCTTTTCGAGTGAGTGCGTTGAATTGACACCAGCAAATTTTATGCTTGAGTGGAATCGAAGCAACTTGAAAGAACCAAACAGAACGCGAAGACTGCAGAAACCATATAGAATTTTTTAAAAGATAGTCAAAAGCTAGAAGATGCCTTCTGTTGTAAATCATGTACCTAGAATAGTTGTAATGTTATAAACGTTATTCCGAGTTATGTACAATTTCCTACTTTTCGTCGTTGATTGTTCATTCAATTTTCTTCGCACCAAGCTTGACGCCAAAAACACTTCGTTCATTTCAACACCGGTAGATCATATTCTCAAATCCTACATAATCCTAACTGAGCAAATAACCAACTAAAGGAAAAAAATGCCACTTGCTTTGTCAATTCATGAACAGGCGTATTTATTTCATCCGAGCAGGTTAACCCCCTATCGGTGGGAAATTCGCTGCCTTCACACGACCTCTTGAGAAATAGAGCCGAAACGGATGATTGATTATGTAAAACTTACTTCTCAGCCATTGAAGATTTCGATGGTAGTGAAGATCCTACGTAAAAAATAGCGGTTGTGCCATAAGCTGGACGTCAATCCACCAAATCGCTTGGCCATCCTCCATCGCTTACATGACTACTGGCGGTTTTCGTTTACGCGGCGCGCCTCCGTTTTAGAGAGGTCTGGGCTAAGCTTGGACCCAGAGTTTCTCGGAATAAATATTTAGCTATGTGGGGCGGGAGGGTAAGTATTGTGGCCTGAATTTGATAAAAAAAAGCTTAATTAAAACTCATCATAATCTTCTTTTGTAGACTTATAAATATCAATAAATTAAACAATTTTTCTATAATTCTACCTAAAAATCGAAATCAAAGTTTTTCCTCCCTTTTCAGCACATAAATAAAAAAGTTATCACTCACCTCTCCCAATAGGACAAGTAAATGCTTCCGCCGCCATCTTTTTTATGACGCAATCAACTCGATTGGAAAAGCAAAACATAACAAACCAGACCCGGAATTTCGATTTGTTAGTTTTCGCCATTTTACGTTCTTTTATTGTAGCCAGGGTACATTTGAACGGCTGTAAACAATGAATGGACAAACGAGTAAACCTTTTAAACAGAGGAAAAGCTTCTGTAAGTATCACAATTTGGAATTTTTACGGGGAATCGACAAACCGCCATTAACTCGTCATCATATATACTAAAATTATTACTGTTTTGCCTTTTTCCTCTGTCCTATCGCGGTAATTTGTAAATGATATCTTTTGTGCGTTTTACCGAAAACCTCAGCGGCAAGGAAAAGGGATTCAGAATCCATCGTTCGGCAATACCCCGACAAAGTGCCGGTAAGAGTTAATATTCGTCACATCCCTCCATGTTTTTATTTCGGCTATTGTCAAAATCATGTTCTTAAAATTTATTCATGATGCATCATGACTTACTGAGACTTATATCAATCATGTTTTATACCCATTTATAACATGTTATCAATATTTTTATTCAAAATGTTTCAATACGTTTCGTTTTTCGTTTAGGTTATTGTGGAAAGATTAAAAACAGAGAAAAATTTGCCAGTCCTCGATAAAATTAAATACTTAGTTCCCGCAGATCTCACCATGAGCAGCTTGTCAAGCATCATAAGGTGAGATAGGTATTTAGATAAACAACTCCGGTTCAAAACAGTTGCTTACAGTCTTCTGGGAAACTGTATCAACTGATTCGTATAATTTTTCGGAAGATATATCTTTTACCGCGTAGCAACCTTTGGACTTAAAACAAATGAAAGCTTGTTCTCTCAACGGTTGTGAATTGAAATACCGCTTGCAGTTATTTATAATGTCTTTCAGAATACCTCTTTTATATTGATGGTAAATTTGAAATGAAATGGTGAGCTAGTTGCAGCAGGAGCTCATCAACAGTAGCCTCTATCTCCAAAGCTAAGCCATGGACTCAACCCTCTCCGTGGTAGATCTATTAATAGAAAGGCGAATTTCAGGTGAATTTTCGAGTTCTATGACCCAATCAAAACAGAACTTTGGCAATCCTGTTGTTTTTTGTCAATTGTCCGCACACATGCATTGAGCAGAGACATTAGTTTTTCAATTTGCAGTCAGTCACTCAACAGAAATACGTTCTTTTGTGGGAAAAAGCTGTTCTGAAACTGAATCTGCTCAGGACAGGGTTGACTCAAGGAATCAGAGGAGAATAGAAACTCCCATTGATAGGCTCCTGGTTGAGGTCATCCTTGCACACAATTGAAGTTACTTATGAGATAAATAATAATTTGACCTGTGGAAGAGATAACAAGTGACAAACTGATCTTCACAGATAAACTTCAATTTGATGTATGGCAGAAAAAGTGAAGTCTTTAATGGGAATCAGGTGTAATCCCCATCGAAAGCTGAATTTTTGAGATTTAGTTTTCCAAAGTGAATTAATCCAAAATCATTGGATTTAACCTAGATACCTCAGGAAATAGGGCTCTATAAACTTTGAAATGTTGAATTTGGTTTTTACCAGTTAACAGTAAACTTGTTGGTTTGTTGGGGTTTTTTCTTTTGGCCACTGGGGTGCAATTATTCATAAGATTGCTTGACTAGTGCAACAAAATTCTGTTAAACACTAGACCACTGACTGAGCTAAATATCATCTGCACATATCACCAATGGGTTCATGAATCCATAGCAACAACAGCATGTATTAATTAAAGTCTAATTTGAATTAAGCAGCTTGGAATTAAGCAGTGACCTTTATTAAGCAGTCTACAATAATGTTTTGAGCGTGTTTTTGTTTATTAAGTGGTCATTCATAGTATAATATTATGTTTTTTTATTTTTTATAATACTCCTATGTGGAACCTGTATTAAGCAGTCACTACTCCATACAGCTTTGACTGTAATGGAGCAGTAATTTTAAAACTTTTGAAAGCACAAATAGCCCTCATCCATTGAAACTGCTATCAATTGATTTAACAAACTTATGAATACAGTAGACCTTGGTGGTGTCCTTCACAACAAAAAAATGTTAATGCACAATTTGAAGCAAAACCACCATAAATTATATATCAGTGGAAAGGTTATGAAATTTTCATTCCAGCAAAATTTGGTCTTTACTCAATTTAATTGAAAACTTACTGAGGCATGACAATTTGAAGTGGACAATTAAGCAAATTATGCAGGTGTCAAATCAGACTACACAAAAATAACTTTTGCACAATTTCAATTCCTAGTGAGAAAAAAAATTATGAAAGCAGTTGTTTAAGTCACCTTAAGATAATATTTAAGTTGCTTGAAAGCTGAGAGTTCTACTCGAGAAACAATGTGATTGTGTATTAACTTGTTTGAGACCAATAAGATGATTGATTGTCTGAGATATTTTTTAATATTTCTTGTTTAGGAAAAGGCTCCAGCTGAGTCCAACCCAAGCATTTTTCCTTCTTATAAATGAGAAAAATCTAGTCAGCATATCAATAACAGTTGGAGAGGTTTACAAGGATGAAAAAGATGAAGACGGATTTATTTACATGGTTTATGCTTCGCAAGAGACCTTTGGTTCTTAAGTTGTTTAGTTTGCAAACCAAAACAGTTTGTAAATCATGCTTTACATGCAACTCAGACATGTACGTGACATATTTGTAAAGGGTAGATTAGGGTGAGTGAATGTATATACTTATTTACTGTAGAATTGTATTTAGACAGGCATTGAACTGTGAAGCTGACATATCATACCTGGTGCAAAGAGGCGTTTTAATATATCTATTGCTTGCCTTTACCTTAAAAAGGAATTAACAGGAAGTTTTTGGTTGAGCCACAGGTAAAATTACTGGAAGTTAAATTTTAAATTAATGGTAAACTTGCACTTTTTTTTGTTACTGAAGGTAAAGGATAGGTAACAGATTTGAAGAGAGGTAAATGGTCTCATATTCTATTGTTTCTTTAAAATATAAATTGATGTGAGAAATGCCAAGATGAGAGGAGTGGGTAAAATGGGAATTGAAATGACAATATAATTGCTTAATTGATTACAAGTTACTGTTAGTGGTAATTTGTATGTAAACTTTTAAGCTCTGTTGTCTTCCTTTGTTTGTGTGTTTTTAAGATCAGATGTTGTCACCAAAACTTTTTTTCTTGTAACCAATATAATATTCCACAAACTCAATTCTAAGTACGTGCTTTGTTATCCAACACCATCTACATGTATGTACCAATTTGGACAAATATATCTCAAAACAAGTTTGTTTAATTATATAGGTATTAATTTTAGGTAACATGGGTGCACACTTGTGATGGTGTTTAACTCAATAAGCAATTAAATTTAAGTGGGTACTGTGGGTGTTATGCAATAAGTTTTAATGTTCCAGGTATATGTTTGAGGTCTTGTTTCCCCACTGGAGCTGACTAAAATTGTAAATGTAGCACTTGTCTGGAATGAAAATAAAGTGTAATCAATTTGATATTGCTGTGTGAAAATGTTCTCCAAACGTTTTGAACATAATATGAACAAACTTTGATGTCACTGTAATTTCTTTTTAAATAATGAAATCAAGTTAATAATGAAGTTACTTTTTTATTGCTTTCTTTAGTGCCTTGAAATTTTGTATTGGGAGAGTGAGATGAAACTAGGACTAATTATTAATTGTTAGTCACCATAGTGGAGGAGAGTAATGGTGGATACTTACTGAGCCGTGAAGTGACGAGTTAAACATCCATCACTTTCACCGACACTCAGATCAAGAAATTGTTTTAGTATATATCACACTGAATCCAAAAAATTAGACTAGTCGATGTCTGTCGATTTACTGGGAAATAGTCGGAAATTATACTCTTGACGCGTAATTTTTTGCTCTTGGAGATGGATAGTTAACAGCTATTCAACCAGGAGTTAACAACTATTCACCGAAGTGGAGGTGGTTAGCGATGGATATTAACCAAGCGTTGAAGCGGCGAGGTAAATATCTACCGCTAACCACCTACATTATGGTGAATAGTTGTTGAAGCATTTATTAAAACAGTGAGGTAATACAGCACCAAAAGATAATTTTAAATACAATATTTTTGGGCGCAAATCTCATGCAAGTTGCTCGAAGTAGGACATTAGGAGTTTGAGTAGGCAATCAGAGTGCGCCTTCAACGCAATCCCTCTGTTTGATAGATACTGATACTTGCTTATTATTTCCGAACTAGCCAATCAGCGCGCGCGGAATTGGCGGGGTAATACTGTGGTTGATTGTTAGTCGGTGGTAGTCTAGTAATTGTCTTTTGTTTTGGTTGACTTTTGGAGCATCGGCCGTCTATCGGTCGGTAAAATACCAAAGATAGGGTAGGAGTGAGATTACTTACGCGCGAAGAATTCCCTTCTGCAATCCATCTAGGTTGCGGGCCGCATTTCAGCAAATGCTTTTCTTGTAAACCTAGCCATATTGGCAATCGCTTTCAGCTAAACATTCCAATTACTACCTCAATCAAATTTGTCAACGAACTGAATCCTATCGGTATCCCAAATTCTTATACGGTTCACATTAAAATCGTTGATATAAATTTAAGTTGTTGGTGCATTCAGTTCTCTTTCTCCTCTCCCATGCTGGAGAGAACAATCTTTGAAACCTATCAACTAACGACAATTGCAGAAAATCTAGCTTTGATTAGTCAACAGACCACCCACAGAGGGTTCAAGTCTATTTAGGGCAAGCTGTAAGAAGGACACATGCCGCCAGTCTACACACGGACCATGTCAGCGACTTAAGTTTGATTGCTGTAGCTCACCACCTGTATAAGACTAAATGATTTAATAAGAACTCTCAAACGACATGGAGATTTTCAGGATACTTGACTGCTAAAGTTCTACCCCCTGAGCTCCCAGATTTGCGCCTTGTGTAAAGAAACATGCGGCCCCATATGCACACTGTTTTGGGGATGATCAAAAATGTACTTATCATATACAATGGCTTGGTTTAGTGTAAGTGGTGAAATTTTAACTAGTCTGACTTGGTTCAGTCCGTAATTGCCCTACAGAGATTAATAATATCTTCTGCTGGCCACTGACCGAGAGTATGTGGGAGCCTATGATGACGTTGGACAAGGCGTGTAGATAAATCTCGTTCGTCCTGACGAAGGGCAAAAATTATCAACTCAGTTGACAAAACCAAATTATCTTGTTACTTTCACAACAACGCGTATTCTCAAGATCTACTGTCAGGAAACAACCCTTCGTTCCCAACCTCTTCGCCGGGGTCTTCTCCTCTTTCCTCGACATACCAGGGGAAAAGAACTTATCACGGTTTCAAGAACTTCATTTGCAGAAGACAAAAGAAAAAGAGACTAAAACTGTAATTTACTTTTCCCTCTTACATCATCCTCAAGCTTGCATTTTGAGCAGCGTTTAATTCGTGCAGTTTAGGAATATCGAATTTTTGTTGAGTGGAAACCTTTTAAAATAGATTCTTGGAAGGTGAAATCTAATGCTGACATTTCCGGTGGCATATGGCCGAGACAATGTAACGAAGACAGTGAAGCGAATGACATCAGCACGGCGATTGGTCTTTACTGATGATGTACTATATAGATTTAGCCAAGCCTTAAAGCGGAGCTCGCGTTTTTTTTCCCGCACGTCCCAAGGGCACAACGCCTTGCCCCGGCCAGGACTAAAACCCGGGTCGTCCGACTCGGAGCCCAATGCACTGACCACTGCACTACTGGACAAAGCCGTAGCGTTGGCGTGCCCGTGGTTCAGTTGACCACGCATGTTAAAAGTAGCACCTTGTACGGTCGGCCGTACGGTCGTAAGTCCAAATTTTTTTCGGCTTGATAGGTTACTATTACCATTTTTTATAATTATGGGGCTACGCTCTGCGAGCTCCACTATCATGTGACAGACGTACGGGCAACGTCGGGTAATCTAGTGTTATCAACTGAGTTGAAAACGTAAATTGGCCACCGTAAAGAGTTTAAAGCTGACGTTTCGAGCGTTAGCCCTTCGCTTATCGCTCTGACGAAGGGCTAGCGCTCGAAACGTCAGCCTTTAAACTCTTTACGGTGGCCAATTTACGCTTTCAACTCGGCTAATAACACTAAATTACCCTGTTATACTCTCCCACCGACGCAGCACCACAGCTTTTTTAGAAACTTAACCCTTTTTCATTGGCCTATAACAATAAATTGTTGAGAAGAAAAAAAAGGAAGAGTTAGATACCTGAGAGAGGTTTCATCGACTTGTAACAAAGAAAAAAAATTCTTCATGAGAAATCGAACCTCAGACCTTCGGATTCCGCGCTCAGGTGCTCTACCACTCGTACACAGAGATTTCGGACCGCTTGGTCAGACACAAAATTTATTCTTTCTTAAGGATTTCCACAAAGCAGGTCCTAGTTCTCACATAGCAACACCTGACCTCGATACTAAGAACGCAATAGTTTGTGCAATACATTAACGAACTGCATTCTATGCTCGTGAAAGCAATGTGTGGTATTTAAAACACCAGAAAATTACTTTTCTTAAAATAGGTTAAGATAAATACTTTTTTTCCCATTTAAGAAAAGATTACGAGATTTAAGAATAAAATTCGGCAATAATAATTTCGAACGACGTTTCGTTGACTCGTTCATCATTTCAAATTCTAAAGGTCAGATTTCTATGAGTTCTGTATATACAACGTATGCGCGTAAAAATGAACGAGTAATTTAGTGTTAACTGAGTTGAAAACGTAAATAAGCCACAGTAAAGAGTTTAAAGGCTAACGTTTCGAACGATAGCCCTTCGTCAGAGCGATCGAGTCCCTTCGTAGAGTATTGTCTGCTTCTTTTGCTTATGATGACTTTCTAGGAAACATGTAGTTTCCACAAAAACAGGAACTGTCCTTATGTAACTGATTTAACATACTGTATTTACAGGACATCTCAAACTTCCCCTCTAAAATCGCAGATTTCACGCAGGAAAAAAACAAAAACAAAAAAACAATGATGTCCTAAAATGTCGATTTAGTTGCAGGATCTTGAGGAAATGGCGCCGGCGGAGCAGAAGGGAACTGATAGTTATAAACAAACGGGTACATCGGTGTGAACGTATTGTTACCCAGAGCCTTCCCAGAGTCACCATCGTCATTTATCGACGTTCCTCCTCTGACAGATTCTGCATAAGATGGAGGAGCTACAAGGGAGACAAAACGAAGAAAGAGCGTTAAGCGAAACAACGTCTCCCAAACTGTCAGCTCACATCTGTTCAGTACTTAGTTAGGGTCTAATTCCTGAGTGACCCCAACCTCGTTCCCAAGGTTCCCTCTCTTCTTCCAGGGAGGAAGAGAAGGGATTCCCTCCCCAACACATTCCCTCACCCACACGGCACAATAGGTTACTGAAAAAGGTTAAACAACAGACAGAGAACAGTTCAGAAAACAGTAAAAATACGAAAGGCTTTGCGACAAGAGCAGCCTCAGCATTTTAGAAATTTTAAGCAAGTGTAAAATAAACTAAGAAATTATGGTCAGTATGTGGTTTTCATAATTTCATGATTTATGGAAACTCCTCCAGTACTATACCAAGTCCTCTTCCACAGAACTGTTGATGCTTATTGACTGAATTAAGATATATAAGTAGAGAAATCGTTTCCACCATGCACCTTCAGCTTTAAAACTCGAAAGAAACTAATAAATTCCACATTAGTTAGACTTATCACTCACCTATATTTGGATAAGGCTGTGAGCCTTCACCAAGCTGAGAAGCCTCAGGGTAACCTGCCATACCGCTAAAGCCTGCCAAGGGTTGTGGTGGACCAACAAAATTAGGTGCGGCAGGTGGGGGATACTGTGGTGGCATGGGTGGTCTGTATGGCACAGAACCAAGAGTGATTGGGATATTCACATTTGAATTGAAGGCACCCTTCACTCTGACTTTCAGCTGTTGAAGAAATAAAGATATCTGAAACTGACGAATGAAAAAAGATCAGGACCCCCCCCCCCCCTTTTGCTACTCTCCTACTCTTTGCTACAAACTGACAAATTAATTGCCAATGGGGGAGGAGAATTTTGTTAAATGCCAATGGAGGAGGGACAAATTAAATGCTAATAGGGGGGAAGCAAACCATTACAATGGTATGGCTTCCCATGCCAATGTTCTTAAAACATCCTGGTCTACCCCTGTACAAAATATTCAATGCAAAATAATCCAACCTTCAGTTTAAGGTTACTGTTAACACAAAAAATCTAGTTAAAATTTCAAAAATCCTTTTTTTGCTCTGTAGTTAGAAAAAGCATTTCAGTTTTATTTGCCTAGAAAAAAAAAACAAACAAACAAAATCTTAACAAGTACACAAGATATAGCAAAGGATGTGTTTTATGATGACTAGCGCCAAATACTTTTGGGAGTCAGTACATGGCCTCATGTGAACACTTGGAGGTTGGGAGAATTTATGAAAGTCATGGAAAGCTGAGACACAGTCAAGGGTTTAGCTATGTATAACTTTCTCAACTTCTTCAAACCCCTTCCCCCCTCTCCCTTTCCCTTCTCTTTAGATGAAGCCAGGTAAACAACAAAAAAGTCTCCTGCTGCATCAAAATTCAGTTATTAAGCCAAAGCAATAACAAAAGCAACTAACAATTTACCCTCAGGACATACGACAGCCTCAAACAATGACAACTTAATGTGGATGGTGGTAATGATGGAATTGTAAATGCCAGCATTGGTAAACGAGACTCTTCACCAGGCTTCACTCCTTCCTGAAACATGCTTGCAACCTTTTCCTCACCATACCTTTGCTTTCCTATAATCATCACAAAAATGAATTGTTAGGAACTCTGCCAGCCTGTATCTATGTCACACAGAAGTTTTTAGGAGGTTCACATCTCTGGAATTACCTACATCTGCATGTACTTCTACAAGCATACAGGTGTACTTCACTAAAGCAAAAATTTACATTGACATGAACTGTATGCTAATCAGTCAATTTAAGGCAATTCTAAATGAAACCTTAGCCCATCAAAGAGGTATTATGATGAATATGTAAGAATAACATTCCCCAAACAACGATTGCAAACTGAAAGAATAGAATTCTTTTAGTCTGCTAACTTAAGTTTGTGTAAATTCTGGGGAAAAAAATTATTTAATATTTTTAAAACAGGATTAATTTTAAACCACAATTAACCACAGATAACTATGAATACCAGAGACATCTACAGAACATTAAAAGTACATTGTTTGTTGCTGCCTCTAACATCACAAAGTTTAATAACATTCATATTCGTCAACTTACCACATGAGGCAATATAAATGATGGCTTGAATAAGGTGGAACTCCAGACCAATAATTTCATTATTTGAATTATTACTGATGACAGCTGAGACTCCAATAGACTCACCAGGACAGTACCCACCCCTGTCGGTATAGAGTGTAATACTGAGAGGACCAGACTTACAACACAGGCATCCCACATCACGATTTTCAGCCATCTGACAGGGTTGCTAACAAAGAATAAGGGAGGATAAAAATCAGGACCCAGTTCTTCAAAGGAAGGATAATGCTATCCAACAGGTGAACCACCAACCAGTGGATAAATGGTAAAAAAAACCCTGCGCTAACCATTGGATCAAGAGATAGCTTTATCCACCCTTTAAATCACCAGGGCCACTGTTTCTTTAAAAAAACTCTTTCTGCATTTCTGGAAAATTCATTTTTATTTTTTGTAATTACCAGCATGAAAATTTTTGTCCTCTACAGGAAGAGTGCACTTGAATTCCAAATGAAAATGAAATAAATATTCTTACAGCATAATCCAAAATGCTTATTGCTGAAAATATATCAGTTGACTCCTACTAATCAGGCAGTATGATCCTATATAAAAGGAAAAATTTCAATTGCCACAAACATATGCATTCCGACATTGAAAATAATTGTAATCACACTTATATTTTTGAAAGCACATTGTAAATTAATATGCTGAACAACTGGTTCTTTTCCTGGATCTCTGCTTTCTAACAAAAAATTAAAACATAAAGCCATGCATATGTCATGATGGAAAAGGGTTAATATTTACATCAGTCTGAGGTGTGATTTGCCCTGGTGAAAAACCTCACAGGATCTTTGAGGATCTTCAAGGATTGACAAAGACCTGCCAAAGATCCTTAAGGACAAGGATCTTTAAAAGATCTTTAAAGGATCTGTAAAGGATCCTCAAAGATCTTTGTAAGCAAAAATGTTTGTTAAGATCCTCAAGGATTTGATAAAGATCCTCAAAGGATATTACAAAGATCCTCATAAGGATCCTCGCAAAGTTCTTTTCAAGGATCCTTCAAGATCCTCAAGGATTTAGCAAGGATCTTTCAAAGACCCTCAAAAGATCCTTTCAAGGATCCTTTCAAGATCTTTGTAAGGATCCTTAAGGATTTAATCAGGATCTTGCAAGGATCCTAGTCAAGATCTTTGCAGGATCTTTTTGAGGATCTTTCAAGATCCTCAAGGATTTAATAAGGATCTTGAAAGTGAAATGTGATCATCGCAGTAAATTTTCCAATTTAAGCAATTGGAAAGAAGAAGCCTGAAAAAAATCAGGGCTTCAACGGGATTCGAACCCGTGACCTCCGCGAATACCGGTGCGATGCTCTACCAACTGAGCTATGAAGCCACACATTGGGAGCGAGGTTGGAATCCCGTTGAAGCCCTGATTTTTTTTCAGGCTTCTTCTTTCCAATTGCTTAAATTGGAAAATTTACTTGGGTTCGAATCGCGTTGAAGCCCTGATTTTTTTCAGGCTTCTTCTTTCCAATTGCTTAAATTGGAAAATTTACTGCGAAGATACGAACTCAATAAATTGACCTCGCTCCCAATGTGTGGCTTCGTAGCTCAGTTGGTAGAGCATCGCACCGGTATTCGTGGAGGTCACGGGTTCGAATCCCGTTGAAGCCCTGATTTTTTCAGGCTTCTTCTTTCCAATTGCTTAAATTGGAAAATTTACTGCGATGATCACATTTCACTTTCATCTACAACCGCAGTACAAAAATGAATTATTTCATATAAACTTCACATCATTTCACTGCACGGGAAGATATGAACTCAATAAATTAACCTCGCTCCCAATGTGTGGCTTCATAGCTCAGTTGGTAGAGCATCGCACCGGTATTCGCGGAGGTCACGGGTTCGAATCCCGTTGAAGCCCTGATTTTTTTCAGGCTTCTTCTTTCCAATTGCTTAAATTGGAAAATTTACTGCGAAGATACGAACTCAATAAATTGACCTCGCTCCCAATGTGTGGCTTCGTAGCTCAGTTGGTAGAGCATCGCACCGGTATTCGCGGAGGTCACGGGTTCGAATCCCGTTGAAGCCCTGATTTTTTCAGGCTTCTTCTTTCCAATTGCTTAAATTGGAAAATTTACTGCGATGATCACATTTCACTTTCATCTACAACCGCAGTACAAAAATGAATTATTTCATATAAACTTCACATCATTTCACTGCACGGGAAGATATGAACTCAATAAATTGACCTCGCTCCCAATGTGTGGCTTCATAGCTCAGTTGGTAGAGCATCGCACCGGTATTCGCGGAGGTCACGGGTTCGAATCGCGTTGAAGCCCTGATTTTTTTCAGGCTTCTTCTTTCCAATTGCTTAAATTGGAAAATTTACTGCGAAGATACGAACTCAATAAATTGACCTCGCTCCCAATGTGTGGCTTCGTAGCTCAGTTGGTAGAGCATCGCACCGGTATTCGCGGAGGTCACGGGTTCGAATCCCGTTGAAGCCCTGATTTTTTCAGGCTTCTTCTTTCCAATTGCTTAAATTGGAAAATTTACTGCGATGATCACATTTCACTTTCATCTACAACCGCAGTACAAAAATGAATTATTTCATATAAACTTCACATCATTTCACTGCACGGGAAGATATGAACTCAATAAATTAACCTCGCTCCCAATGTGTGGCTTCATAGCTCAGTTGGTAGAGCATCGCACCGGTATTCGCGGAGGTCACGGGTTCGAATCCCGTTGAAGCCCTGATTTTTTTCAGGCTTCTTCTTTCCAATTGCTTAAATTGGAAAATTTACTGCGATGATCACATTTCACTTTCATCTACAACCGCAGTACAAAAATGAATTATTTCATATAAACTTCACATCATTTCACTGCACGGGAAGATATGAACTCAATAAATTGACCTCGCTCCCAATGTGTGGCTTCATAGCTCAGTTGGTAGAGCATCGCACCGGTATTCGCGGAGGTCACGGGTTCGAATCCCGTTGAAGCCCTGATTTTTTTCAGGCTTCTTCTTTCCAATTGCTTAAATTGGAAAATTTACTGCGATGATCACATTTCACTTTCATCTACAACCGCAGTACAAAAACGAATTATTTCATATAAACTTCACAATAAGGATCTTGTAAAGACCTTCCAAAGATCCTTTCAAGGATCCTATTAAGATCTTTACAAGGATCCTTAAGGATTTGATCAGGATCTTACAAGGATCCTACTCAAGATCTTTGCAAGATCTTTGCAAGATCTTTTCAAGGATCCTTCAAGATCCTCAAGGATTTAATGAGGATCTTTTAAAGACCTACAAAAGATCCTTTCAAGGATCCGGTAAAGATCTTTGCCAGGATCCTTAGGAATTTGATCAGGATCTTACAAGGATCCTTAAGTCAAGATCTTTGCAGGATCTTTTCAAGGATCCTTCAGGATCCTTCAGGATCCTCAAGGATTTAATGAGGATCTTTTAAAGACCTTCAAAAGAACCTTTTAGGGATCCTGCTAAGATCTTTGCTAAGATCCTTAAGAATTTGATTAGGAGTTACAAGGATCCTAGTCAAGATCTTTGCATGATCTGTTCTACAATCCTTTAAGATCCTCAAGGAATTGAAAAGGATCTTCCAAATATCTTTAAAAGATTCATTTCATGATTTTGTACAGCTCTTTGTAAGGATCCTTTTTAAATTTGATGTGGATCTCAAAGGCAACTTTGTCAAGATCTCTACCACATCTCTGCATTATGAATTAGGTTCCTTTGAAATCCTCAAGTAATTTCAAACATAACAAAATTGTAAATTGAGGGCTCACTATTTTATAATTTAAACTCAACAAGGAATTTTCGCAGAAAATTATTGTGCAATGAGTGTAATGAAGGTTACTGCATAGCAACGCCATGCTCGAGGCTTTCGGGAAACTTTGTGACTACTTACATGACAACAAATAGGGTTTTGCATTATGGGATAGGAATTTATACGCGCCGAGATTTTTAACGGTCGCATAAAAACATAAGAAGCTCGTTGTTACGGCAAATATCATCGACAATGGTCGGAACTAAAGGGAAAATATACACAGAAATAAAGGTAAAGGAAAGGCGTTTTCTGGAGTTCAGAAACAAGCGAAAAGAGAGACAGAAACAACCGAAATCGTCAATCAAACTCCAAGCAGGTCTCGCGATTGCTCTGACTCTGGGGCTGAATGAAAAGAATTCATTGGTACTTCTGGAAAGAAAATGAAGATGCCATCCTCGCCTAATGATTCTTACTCTGAGCTCTTGGAGAGTGAGGATGCAAATGATGTGTTACAGGGACAAGGATACAGGCTTATCGAACTAGAGAGATTCTCCTCGACGCTCACTGAAGGACATGTTTCTGAAGAAGGTGTGAATTTACTTGGTTCTGTGTAACCAACTTAAAAAGCTCTTTTGGAGGTTGTCATATGAATTCCCGAAAACACTTATTTTGTACCTCAGGATGTATTAGTTCAATTAATCTGAGGTTTCAGGGCTGTATCCTCTTACTGAGTTGAGTTGGATAAGCTGACAGTTTCTCTATAAGCTGCATTTTAAATAAGATGTTGTGGAATAACTCACCTAATAATCTCGGTGAACTTTGAACGGGCATTGTGCCCATAATATAAACGACTCCAAAAGTTCAGCTCAGCTCATCCAAAAGAACGACCCTAGTACTTTGTTTTGACACTAAAAACACTTGATTTCATGCAATCTTTGTGCAGTTATCTTTTCTCAAGTTTACCTAGGTTTTTCACACCATGTGGTGGACAAATTGATCTGATGTCAAATAACAAATTAGTTTAGGGCAACATATTAGTTATATTCAGTATGTGTGATTCCTAAGCTTTCCTTTGGTATATAGGTTAATATGGTTCAGAAATATAGTCATTGAAGTACTCTTGTTTGCCTTTTTTTCATGTTTACCCCCTCTGTAAGAGTAGTCTGAGTCTGGTCATAGTCTAGTCCTAGACAAGTTTAACACATATATTTTGGTCTTCGTATCTTTGAGCTGGACTGTTGCCAGATTTTTTGGAAAATGAAAATCTTAGTACTAACCTAAAGTCTGAACAGAAATAGTGTAGAAGTAGTCCTACTAGAAGAGGATGGGTAATTCTTGTTTAGCAATAAAAAAAAAGTTTTATCTTCATTTTTTTATGTTTGGTTCAATTTTTCTTTTTAACTTAGTATGATGATTTAAGTATGCTTATTTTCTTGTCAAAATTTCGAAGGTTCTATAACATTCTTGCTAAGATCTTCAACGATCTTCCATTTCCTTGCTAGGATCTTCAAGGTTTACTGACATTCTTGTCAAGATCTTTAAGGATCTTCAAATCTCTTGCAAAGATTTTTAATTTGGCTGTCAAAATCTTCAAGGATCTTTCTTTTTTATGTCAAGATCTTCAAAGATCTTTCAATTTATTGCCAAGATCTTTAAGGGTCTTTTATTTTCTTTCCAAGATCTTTAAGGATCTTCAAAATTTTCAAAAAGATCCTTGAAGATCTTGGCAAGAAAATGAGAGATCCTCAAAGCTCTTAACAAGAATTTGGAAGATCCTCAAAGAATTTTCAAAGATCTTTAAAGGATCTTCAAAGTTCATGTAAAGATCTTTGAAGATCCAGACAAGATCTTGACAGGAAAATGAAAGATCCTTAAAGATCTTGTCAAGAAAGTCAAAGATCCTCAAAGATCTTGGCAAGAAAATGAAAGATCCTTGAAGATCTTGGCAAGAAAATGAAAGATCCTTGAAGATCTTGGCAAGAAAATGAAAGATCCTTGAAGATCTTGGCAAGAAAATCAAAGATCCTTGAAGATCTTGGCAAGAAAATGAAAGATCCTTGAAGATCTTGGCAAGAAAATGAAGGATCCTTGAAGATCTTAACAAGAATTTTGAAGATCCTCATGAAGATCCTCAAGAGGATCCTCAAAGGTCCTCATGAAGATCTTGTAAGATCCTTAAAGATCCTTGAAAGATTTTCACCAGGGTGCCTCCTGACATCTTGTGACCCATGGATTTTTTCATTCAGTTCATGACATGTCAATATTTCCCAGAAACTTTGTACAGTAGGAGAGAGACTTGAACTGTTTCCTTTTATTTACGCAAACCATGAATTAAGAAAGGAATGCAAAAAACAGAATCAGCACTGCCCATTTGCTACACTCATATGTGAATAGTGCTGGAAAGGGAATTTCTGCAGACAGTAAACCCACTCAACAACAACAGCACCAACAAAAAGAGATTCAACAAGATAAGGTTTTGTTTCATGGAGCATTACAACATTAGTGCACTCACCAGGAGAGGTAATGTGTTGATGTCAACAAACTCAATCATGGTGAATGCTGCCTTTGTTGTGAAGTCAAATCTCCATGGGCGATCAATAATTCCCTTGAGCCAGTATCGGACATAGCCATGATTTGCTTCAACTGATGTTGGCATATTTTGATTTGGAATGAGAAATTGGAAGGGGTAAGAGTATTCCCCTGGCTGCAGAACTGGATCGTCACCACTCTCATTTGGACCTGTAAATAAAAACAAAGAAAAAGGATTGAGGCCATAAAAAATACTTTAATGATGAATCTCTGCTAACTTGAACTAGGCTAACTCAAACTTCCTGCTAACTTAACAAGAAGAGATTTTTCCCTACATCTGACCCCATTTTTTAAAGTTATTTATTATCAGCAAACTTGAATTTGGTGAACTCAAACTCAACATTATATTAAACTAATTTTAACTAGTTTGTCTTGTTTTTCAAAGTAAACCTTGTTGAAAAAAATTGTAGATTGAGTGGTTTAATTTTTTGGGACATGTCTTGGCATAATACTAGGAATGCAAATTGATGCAGAAAGAACTTGATGGCCTGCCAAATATTCTATACTCTTGACCTCAAATCCTGTCAATCATGCCTGTAACATTTAGCAAACCTACATCTTAGTTGCCTACTGTCATGCAAGCCATAAGGAAATATGCTTGCAACAAGGAAATTCCTGTAAAAAATGATTTTCGCGTTTTAATTTCTACTACTTTTGAATATGATTTTTTTGATCACCTTGGACATGCAAATACACCATCGATCTGCATTTGATAATTTATTAATCATGAAACACATCATTGGTAATTACAGGGCGGATCGGAATAAATACGTTTATGTTTAAAAAAGAAAAAAAAGAAAAAAAACTCATTGCAATCTGCTTTTAAAAACAACTAAAAGTTAGCAGAGATGAAATGCACAGAAATACAGCCAAACTCCCACAACGCAAATGACAATAAAATATAAAGTTTAACTTCAACTCATTCATACACCCCAGGAAAACTGCCAAAGACAGTTGCTCGTGTAAAAATGTACCAGAGTAATAGATAGATAATGATGGCAATAACGTACATTTTCGAAAATACCCTAAATATCACGAAAAACAAGCCACTGAGCAACAGCAATCGGTTTCAAAATCATTGTTTACGTCTGAAAATAGCGACGAAAATATAAAATAAATTAAATGTACCTGATAGCAGCACACACAGCTGGAAATACCGAACTTACCTTTGCCAAACAACGTCGCCATAGTGTTGATGTACGTTTCACTGTTACTGTAATGTCTTGTCCTTCTATGCTCGCCAGATCCTGTCGTTTCAGACCAATGAATGTGTGCTTTGCCATGGAACTCGAGTCGAATGCCTCGTAGTTTTAACTCCTTGTTGACCTTCACACGTAGAGTACCATTCAGTGCCTCACCGGGGTAAAACGTCGTCTTGCCTCCATAAAATTCGACGATGAAGTATTCAATTTTACCCATTGTTCTGATAATCGATCTTTTCAGCCTCAATGGATCTGATAATCGCAGCTTTACTGTAAAATCTTAGATTCAGCGCGGTGACCTCCCGATTGATGCGGACACAATACCCATGACTGGTACAATGGAAAGAGAGAAATTTAAATGATGTGCACATGACTAAGGGGGGTGGGGTAGGGTGGGGTTGGTTACAATTTTTGTGGCATGGGAGGTCATGGGAGGCAAAGCCACCACAAATGTTGTCGAGATGCGTGATTCCGATCTTGACCCAATTTACAATTTTGATTCGGTGTTTCCCGGTGCTACTTATTGTTCCTTTTTTTTTCAGAGTACCTTAAGTTGTCCTACATTCGCACTCGATACACAGTTAAGTTCTCTCCTATTGTTATTTTTGGCCTAAACCACTACAACATATGTCAGTTCAGTACTCGCTCCGACACTATGAAAGACAGACGACAAAGAACTCACAATCATTTTAAGTTTTCCACGCTGAAATATCAGAAATATCTTAGATCATGAATCATTAAAGGTCAAATTTCCGCACAGCCCCATACTATTGTAAAACAAATCTGTTTTCCCAATGGCAATGTATTGTTTAGTCATTGTTTTCTCTGTCCAAGAACTGAATGCATAATTTAGTATGGGGCTGAGCGGAAATTTTACCTAGAGAGGAAAATTTTTTTTGAAGAGAGCATTTTACGGTCTAATTAAGTAAATTATGTAGATCCGAAGATTTAACTTTTCAGTTCTTGCCGTGACACTACAAGTGACGATAAAAATCTCAAAATGATCCCACACTGGCATCCACCGACGCGTAATTTCGATCAAAACTTTTCTTTCCAGAAATATCTCAAAAGATGTGATCTTGATACGAGGCTTTGAGGATTTTTTTTTCTTTGAAAAGAGAGCATTTTATCGTTCGAGTCAGCGACTCATAAACTCTTTACGGTGGCTAATTTACGCTACCAATCCAGTACATAATACTAAATTACCCAGTAATACTCTCTCACTGACGCAGCACCACAGTTTCTTTAGAAACTTACCCCCTTTAGACAAAAGGTAGCTAATTTATGATGGTGATAGGACTGAGTGGTGTTCAATGCGTTTTGTAATCAGTGAGTGAGACCGCGCACCGGGAGTCCGATTTGTTTGGATGACACGAAGTCTTACTACCAATTAATCATAAAAATTACAATTTCCGGGAAAAAAAAAAGAATACGCCAAGTTATGAAAGAAAGGGAAAATTTGCTCTAAGAGACTGACAAAGGAAATAAAATAAAATCATCGTTCATGGGGAAAAATTCTCCATTTTGATAAATCCCCAACAGTACACCATGGTCTTGTCATGTTTGACACGGTTGTGTGGTGCATAACTTGAATTGTGTCGTAGCAGCTGGTTTTTAAGCATGCAACTTTATTCAGTTTCAACTCTAATAATTGCATATTGTTTAATGAAGAGGTTTGACACACTGATCTCTCACACAGTATATAATGAGTTGTTAGGAATGAAATAGTAACAATAAAATTAGAAATAGCTACCACTCTGTGACTGAAACAAGTTACTGAAGCTTGGACGACGACGACGACGGCGAATTTCGCGAATGAAAAGATTTTAAACGTATGATTCAAATGGTTATTTTTCAAGAATATATCAAATGTGCCTTAAGGCATAAGAATTACCTCTCGGTTTAAAATTTTAAAGGGCCTGGAAAAAGCTTCTGTCAACACTCCTGCGTTGCAAGCATTTTTAAATATAAACGTTGTGGATTCGTGATAACGGTGTCACTACTAACAGTGTCATCACTCATTTTTAGGGCGCCGCAGCTCGACTTCACCCATAAGAGCCAGCTTTGCTAGTTATAAAAAACACATAGGCAAGTTTACATATGTTAGCCACGTACAGATAAAACGCTTAAATTGATCTTCGTTGCAATCTTCAGTCGTTAGAAAATTCGAAGTAAGTCTGAAATAAGTGGAAAATTCCGACAAGAAGATATTACTGGTCAAAAAATAAAAAACAACTGATCAAAAACGTGTTCATAGACTCATAAAATCAGCCTTACAATTTGAAATCGATTAAATTGTTGAAGCAAACTTTGACTTCATTTTGGAATATAAAGAAAACTCAGGCAGCTAGATATCACGCAAGTAATTATCACTTATAAAAATTCCCTTCGCTAATTCCCCTCACATTACAACTGCAGTTCAAGATTGTTCAAAGATTCAAAGTCTTGAGAAAAAGCCCCTATTCCCACTGCTTGGTGCTGCATGCGAGTGCAATATTTTCCAAAATTAGACTTTGCTGGTAGACCGAACTTCTACAGAAAGTGCTTTGGTTCTGGTCAAGGAATGAATGTAAATCGTGAATGACATCTGAGCTCAGTTGTCGCCTTTGAATATAAACTTCTCCAACTGCATCATGGGATATTCCACACACACTGACACAATAAAGGCCACTGCATACGAAATGCCGAGTACACCGACATAAAAGAATGCCTAGAGACCAAACAAAGACAGTTATTCTCACACCTACAAACCTTAAGACATTACTCCGGAAAAGGCGGCAGCCACTATGCTTCTCGGGTCCATGGTCAAAATTGGAATGGAAAGCTAATATAAACGTAGCTTCCAAGAGATAACATAAAGTGTTCGCTACAAGGTTTCATTTTTCATATGGAGCGCTTTTCGATTGAGTGTCGTAAAACCAAAACCAAGTTGAACGTAATCAAACGAGTCAATTAGAAGAAGGAAAATATCGCAAGCAGCCAAGAAAACTACTTAAAGCGCGGGAAAACGCGGGTAACCAAGTCGAAAGTGGTTTCATTAACGGATCCGCTTTTTGGTTAAGAAGGTGGCGCGAAATTCTCGACTAATCACAAAGCAAAGTAAAGCAGACCAAAGCAATCCCTGATTGCTTTGGACACTCAAATAAAAATTGTTACATTTTTCACAACTAGCCATTAGGATGATAAATATATACCTGCCAATTTATTGGGGGTCAAAAGCGCGAGCTTCTTATCGTTATGATGCCAGCGTTTTCACCCAATGTCGGTGTTGTCCCTCACCTAAAATTTCTCTGACATTTTTCCTGGCTCACTGTAGAATTAAGATGTACTAGATGACCCACTTACCATATGCACATCAGAATATGCCCGAACAGTCTCAAAAGACTGAAACATAGCGAAGATGATGATGGGGTGAACCAGATAGGCACAGTACGTCAGCCGGCTCAGTGGAATCCAGAATCGAGCCGACAGGAATTTATTCACCAAACCTTGCAACAGAAACAAACCAAAAAAAATTGTTTTTCAATGCAACATTGAAAGATACGCTAGATATGACCATAAAAATCACCTGAAATCGTTGGCTCGATAGCCAGGCATGCAAACTGTTAAGGTCACATCTCAGTGACCTTAAGTAACACCAACTGTCCCTTTAGACCATCGATTACCCGGGAAGGGAAGATTGTTTATTTTTGTACAAAACTATGGATGAATTGTCACCTGTACACGGATTAATCCCTGCATTCCGAGGTCACTTAGAGACCTGTCGTTTATACAGGATACTTGACAAAATCTAGGCTGTTCTGCACTAGACAAAAATAAACCTCACACTACTGGACTTGCCATTTGCAGGAATTGGACTACTTCTGTAATCCAGTAGGTTTTTTTTACAGACAGATCCTTGACTAAAGTTAATAATGAACAGTTCATTTAGCATTGTAAAATGATTCTTCAAAACCTTGACTGGGTCCCTTAAAACGATCTCCCAATGAACACAAATACTCTCTGAGTTCTATCATCCTTCTCATAATGTTGCAAACAGAATTAAATCACAGTAGAAAATAGGGGCGAAGTTAGTTATCGAAAAGACCCTTGAGAAACGAGGTGATTATATACTGAGCTGGCATTTTAAAATCTATTGTAATTTCTGCACTTCCTTTGACACTCAGCCAGTTATCAATCAAGACGTACCTCCAAGCCCATTATGGCAAGCAAAAATCACCCAGGCTAGTGCAAGGCTCCATGCAAACCTTGAGAAAGTTCCGTATATGATATTCTCAGCGCGAGAGAATTGCACGGGATTGTCTTTCCTTATGACTCTGTACTGACCATACAGAGTAGACAGGGCGAGAGCGATAGCAACACACCAGCCAGCCATGTTGATCAAGTACGTCTGAACCTTCAATAAATTTTATAACAGTCAGGAATCAACTTTGTATCGTGGGAGTCTAACAACGTTTTTTTTTTTTGGGGGGGGGGGAGGGGACCAGGGGACCAGGGGACCATCCTTATGAACCTAGTCAGACCTAGTCTGTAACTCTCCCGGCTTTCAGCTGCTGTACATGGCAAGAAGAATTTCGTACCACAACAAAACATCACCTTCTGAGTGATAAGATGATCTTATTTCTTAAACCCACCTGAAGTAGTTTTTTTGGAAGAAGTTACTGGTTAATCACTCCTTGGCAGACAAATAAAGAACCATGGAGAGAGACATGCAGACCGACAGTAGGAGATATATACAAACCAACACACAGCCAGACAAATACACTGACAGACAGAACAGACAAAGGGATAGACACAAAAAACAGACAACATAATTTGGTTTTAATCAACGTGGTTAATAATGTTATTGGCCTCTGTAAAGAGCTTCAAAACTGACGTTCGCCCATGAGCCCTTCGTCAGAGCGAATAGAGGGATTTTGGGTTGTGTGTGTATGAAAGACAGACTGACTGACTAACAGACTGACTGAATGACCACCTGACGGATTGGCTTACTGACTGACTGACTGACTAACTGACTGACTAACTAACTGACTGACTAACTGACTGACTGACTGACTGGCAGACTGGCTGACTGGCTAACTGACTGACTAGTGAACTAACAGACTGACTGACTGACTGACTAACTGACTGACTGACTGACTGGCAGACTGGCTGACTGGCTAACTGACTGACTAGTGAACTAACAGACTGACTGACTGACTGACTGACTAACTGACTGACTGACTGACTGGCAGACTGGCAGACTGGCTGACTGGCTAACTGACTGACTAGTGAACTAACAGACTGACTGACTGACTGACTGACTGACTGACTTACTGACTGACTGACTTACTGACTAACTGACTAACTGACTAACTGACTAACTGACTTACGACTAGCTGATCGACTGACTAGCTGACTGAAACAGGCCAGCAAACTGACCTCAACTAGCAACGGAAACACAACTCTGACTGTTCTTCTAGTGAATTGCCCATCAACATGTATGTGACAAGATTGCCAATTAAGTACCTTTCTAGGAAGTCTCCAGTCCTTTACGTGAAGAAGTAAGTAGCCAGTTACCATGCCAACAAGATACGGTGAAATACGACAATAAGGCTTTTCGTAAGTCAGAGACATGGAATCCACATGTTTCAGGCTGCAAAATCAATAGATAAATACACATTGTTGATCGCCAAGCGATTCTCGCCCATGCGAATACTAGATAATTTGGTTTTATCAACTGAGTTAATAATGTAAATTGCTGAAGCTGACGTTTCGAGCATTAGCCCTTCGTCAGCTTTAGAAACTCTTTACGGTGACCAATTTAAATTATCAACTCAGTTGACATAAAACCAAATTATCTTGTAACACCTCCTTCGACGCCACACCTGAGTTTCTTGAGAAACTTACCCCCTTTATTTGCAGCAGATACTAACTGAGTCAACCAATCAAGGTTGGTGATTTTTCCACGTGACTTTTCAAAACGATACATTAAAATACACCTCACAAGTGCAAAGGTGAAAGAGCAGACAAAAGAGGGAGTTCTCACGTTTCTTCCTGAGCTGCTTTACTAAGCATAACGGCAGCAATGTTGTAATGTGCATATATAACAGCTGTGGTGACGAAACTGATGCTCAGTAAGCACGCAACAATCACAATCAATCCTCGAAGACGAAACCTAAGAAGAAACAAACAAGAACAGAAGATGACTAAGCCTTGGCTTAGATTTCCTAATCCATAGAGAATGAAGTCCTTTGCATAGAAGAAAACGTATTTCCAAGGAAAACATTAAATTAGTTTTTCCCTATTTTTCCCTGTTATTCAACATTTACTTTTCAGCAAACGGAGAGGTTCATCTCATCTAGTCAAAAATTGATGAAATGTCATTGCATTTTACTGTCTTTAGATTTTCGTAAACTTCCAGAGAAAACATCTTCAACGGTTGAAGGAAGTGAAAGGTATAATTTGCGAAGACGGGGATGTGGAGGAAAATGATACCCGCCTGGACAAAGTAGACTTATTCCTAAGACACAGGAGCTTTTGCAAGAGACCGGCCGTAAATGTCAGCTCCATCATTTATACGAACTTTTCTTTTCAGTACCAGATGTACTCTCTCTTCAATTCATACCTGTACGCTACGAAGAGTACAGCGGGAGCAATGATGTGAAACTGCATGTCATTCGCTAAGTACCAGGCCCAACCAAAGCACTGTAGAGAAAAACATCGGCAGTTATGGCCACAATTCCATTGGACACATACAAAAAACTTACAGAGGAAAACATCGTACATCCATTTGGAGTACTCAAAAAACTGCAGTTCTGGCCACAATTCTTCTGGCCACATTTAAAAACAGGCAGAAGGTCCTCGACGCTGCCTTAAGGCCTGGCCAAACGCACGCTACATTTCAACGCAAAATCTTGCAACATTGTTGCGAGCAATGTGTTGCACACTTTTGGCCACCCTGTAGCAACACGTTGTGACATGTTGGATGGTTTTGGACCAAGTTGAAAATGGTCAAAGTTTTGTTGCAACATTTTTGGACGTTGCAAGATGTTACGCGCGTTTAATCAGCTTCTTCACGATTAAACAATGTTGCAGGACATCGCGTTGAAATGCCCAAAAAATTGCTCTGACTGACGTAAGGGAAGCAAAGGCAGGAGGGAAGTCCTGAACTCCTGATTCAGTCTCACGCATCACATGTATTAAAGGAGGATTCCAATCTTCCTTTAGTGGAGGTTTTCGCCGGACACACTGGTTCATAATGCAAGAATTACGCTCGCCTATCTGCACAATTCACACATCACCCGTTTTAGCCTTAATCGCGTGTCACGTATAAATACTTTGCCACCCTCTAATGTTAATACTTCAGGAAAAATCTCACCGATGCATTCATGCTAGTTGGATAGAAGTTGTTAATGTAGAGTAAGTTGGTCCACCAATACTTGTCGCACGGGTTCTTTGCCTGTGCTTGATACCAAAGAGGGCCGTCACCAAGAAATCCATTCAGTTTGTCGTAAAACAACAAAACGAACATGTAAGCTGGAGTTAATCTGGGGAAAGATATGGAAAAATCCATTACACGAGGATCACTACCCAAACTTGTTATAAAAAACTATCACAATGCATCAGGCACTGACCTAGAGAGAGCAAATTATCAATGTCTACCTGAATGAAAATCATTTAAACGTAAAAAAAGCTTCATAAACCATTGGGAAATTGTTTCTATCCCAGCCATTACGAAGGTGGATGAAAATTTGACACTTATGGCAGTTCTGAGGTTCCAACCTAAGCGCTGGGAAATTATCTGCAAATGTCCTTCGAATCCAAGTACGGACGCCACCATTTTGAAATATCTCAGTAACCTGGCCGCATACGCAAAACCACAACGCCGCACGTCACAAATAACTTCTGCTTTAGTCATAACTACAATTATAGACAAAAGCAATTAAAACCGTCTTTCTATGTGGCTCCTAACTACTGAAACTCAGCCTGTTGGTAATCTCCTCTACAGCCATCGACTTGGTTTGTTACGCAACATATCACGAAGATCTTTGAGGTTTGTAAATAGACTAAGAGAGATGATAAATTTGGAAGTGTTTCAACCTGTGGACTTAACGATGACGAATTTAAAAATTGTCAAGCGAGGAAAAGACTTACCTCCAAAAACGATGGAAGTAGTACTTAAAAAGTGGCAGCTGTCCATTTTTCTTCTCCATGTGACGCAAAGACAAATACGAAACCAGGAGACCACTGTGAAAAAAAAAAAAGGTTAATTACATAAACTGCTGTGTTTTACAATTAAGAAGTTCTTTTTCTGAAAGAAGCCGTAACAGCACACGCGTAAAATTACGACAATTTTCCACGAGTTTGACACCGACAATCAGCTGCTGACACGTAACTTACCTTTTGCGCCAATCTGTCAGGTTAATGAATGAATGACAAAGCCTTCACCATTCTCCATCTGACGTCGTTTATCGAAATTTTCTCGGATAATGGCTGCTAACAACACTGAATAATTCGTATCGCTTACAAAAGATGACGTAAAAATTTTCCCAGAAGCGGAAGAAAACCAAAATAATAGAAAAACCTAGTTTTGCTCGGCTTTGGCAATGGCATTTTCCGCCGATTTTTTGTTCTTGTTGCGCCTACGCAGTTAACGACCTTTTTTCGCAGATTGTGGATCCATTCATTCATTCATTCATTAAGTCGAGTTTCTTATTGATAAAAACGTATTTTGTTTATACACTAAACAAAATAATACACTGTTGCTTTTAGATGTGGAATTTCTCTTCTCGTGTTTAACTCGATATCTTACGCGTTCGCTGTGCTCACTCGTGAGCTACCGAGTTGAACACTAAAAGAGAAATTCCATATCTACGTGCGTCTGTGTATTATTCTCTATTTAATACATGAGATGTAAGCACACAGTAATAACTAAAACACCCTTCTGCATAATACCATCGCAAATTGCCGATGATAAGAAGTATCCTCTACCGGTAAAGAGAGTGGCCTTTAAAAACGTTAGGGAAACGACTCCTTCATTAGGATTGGGCGACAACAAACCACAGATCTCTTAGACTTGCAATTATACTGATGTATTAAAAGAGTAGAAATAAATAAAAAATTGCGAAGGGCAGCCTTGTGAAGTGTCTTGATTACCCCTATGCATTATGAACATCTCCCTTAGAAAGAAATAAATACAAAAATTACACCATAAACTAAATAAGGTAGCCGTCTACTACATACCTCAGGAAGAAGAAACTGTCCACCGAAAAGGTAGCATTGCCAATAGCTTCAAACGTAAATCGTTGTATGATTTGGAGCAGGAGGAGGAGGTTACCTACAGATTAAAAAAAAAAAAAGAGAAAAATACGAATGATGTACGGTACTTCGTACCCGTGGAAAGATCTAGCTTGAAATATGCCATTCGCAGGTGAATCGAATAGTAAACATTAAAGGAAAAAGACAAGGAGAGACTCCAATTCTAGCGATTTTATTGTACTCCAACTGGCGGTTTTATTGTGCGCTTCGCAGCAACAAGCGGCGAGGCTGACAATTTTCCGTCCCAGATCAATTGCGGCTTCGCCGCTTATTTTCATGGCTCCGCCAATTGTAGGCTCGATAGAGTGCGGAAAAAACAAAACCAAAGAAATCACAACTGCGAGTCAGTACAAAGGACAATAAAATCCACGTTTTTCTTCCTCTATTTCTTTACCGAGCTTAAAAAACATATCATCTTTCTTATTTTTCCTACTCAAGATTAGTTTTCACTTTGAATCTGTTTGGTTGAAAAATTAAACGTATTTTTTACAAAATCACGGCGAAGTAGAGCAAAACCAAACCCATACAATTGTCAACAGTCGATCAAAAATTGCTTTATGAAGTGAACAATACTTACTCATAGCTGATACAGTTTGAAACCCATACACATGTCCCAGGATCACCCACCACATACTCATCACTCTCATTCCATTGATCGACGTGATGGCACTGGCAGGGACTTTGGTGTCCATAATACGGCTTGTGTTTTTAATTAATGAGAAACACAGAAAAAACTGCACCACTACATCTATGAGAATGTAACAGAGATAGAAGATAGAAGAAATAAGGATTGAATTTATTTCATCAACGATTTTTGAGGAGTGGTTCCAGTGCACGGTAAACCGAAAGTATTTGCTTGTTCTAGTTTCTTGATCAGTGGACCCTCGTAACATATCTGACCCCTATCTTCCTTGTCATAAATAAATTAGCGTATCTGAGTGCCAAAAATTCCACAATGTCAAGAAAATCTGAAACCGACCAAGGCTGCCTGAACTTCGCTAAAAAATATGAACAAAAACTGAAGAAGAAGCAAACATGTTCGATGTGCGAGCAACGACGCCCGAGACCTAGACGATCAGAAGAAAAAAAAACCTACTAGTAATGGCCCAAGCGAACGTTTGTGAGCAATGGACGCCATGTTACGCGTTACGCCATTAAAGTGGATGCTAAAATTCGCAAAAAATATAATTCTCGGGTTTTCTTCAAAAATTTAGGTTTGTTGAATGTATTATTATTTCTTTTTTTATCTTGGAGAGTTAAGTTTGAACGTGATACGTGATAATGGTGAACTCGCAAATTGTGTTCTTGTGCGGCTAGTACCTATTGCATCCCTGGATCGTGCAACTGATCTTTTTGTTTTCAACTACGACTCTATTTGCAATTTTGAAGAGCCAAACAGAGGTTCTTGCCTTTTGAAAATCCTACTTCAAGGACTTCTGTTCAAATTCAACGGCAAAGAAGTTCGTAAAAAGAAAAATACGGTTAGAGCTGCACTCACAAATAAGGAAGTACTGCTATGACAGACCCATCCTTAGGAATAAATTGATCAACAGGCTCACTTCTTTGAAGGGAAGAAAACGCTATCTACTGGATAAAGATATCTATATATTATGGATAGCGCAGTATGATCCGATGAAAAGCGATTCATCCGTTAGATAGCGTTGTCCTAGAGGGTCCTCTACTTACTTGGCTCACCTTTCCTCTGGGGAAAACTTGAAAGCCTGGAAGATGCACTAATTGCCACTTCAGGGGATGGGTTCAAAAATTGCGTGGTGTCACTGCTATGCGTGCCACTTCCTGTGAATGAATCAGGAACATCACCTTCAAGTGTTACCAGGGAGTCATCTCTGATTGGCATGAAGCCATTGCTTTTGTTGACAGGTGCGGAGGGTTTCTTCGAAAAGCTTATAAAAATGTCGCAAAGTGTTCCAACAAGGCAGAGACACAGGATTAGACCACACAAGATCCTGTGAACAGTTATTAAAATTATTAATAATAAGAATAATGATGTTTTAATCATCTTGAAAACTACATGACATCTGATTAAAGTGTTTGATTACATGCAAATTATTTTCAAACCCTTTTGTTTGTAAACTAATATCTGAACAATAACTATTCTCTGTGTTTAAAAAAAGTGCAAAACATTGGTTATAATTTGATTATTAGGAAAGAGGCCACTTAACCAGTACATACATTGTTTCCCTCACACCCGTTATTTGGTCTTGTCACACAACACCATATATTCCTCATTGGGAGAGTGCATTGCATGATGAGACCAAATAATGGTTGTGAAAGAAACTAAGCTAACTACCGTTCCTCCAACAGAGAGAAAACAAAAATTATTTGTCTACCATAAGTTGCCTCAAAAATATAATTCTACATAATTTTCACAACAAAAAGCAAACTGAAACTTTGATGTATTTCCAATATACCCTAACCAAGGATATGCTGTGATCTCCAATAAGTGAAGATACATTGAACAAGAGAAAAGGATAATATTTCAAAGAGGGCTTCTTGATTGGTTTTTATCTATCTGGACTTTGACCTGTATGTGTGAGAAATATGTGATAAATGCAGGTTGTTTACAAGGAATTAACACACTAGTTGGTTGAGTCCAAGGTAGCTAAAAGACAATTTTATTAGTAAGTCAAAACATGGGAGAATTGCTTGGAAAATATACCATCAGTAGCATTTAGTTCCATGTGAATTTTTTTCAATGGGGTTGGACAATATGGTTATAATACCTGATTAAATGCAGGTTGTTTACAAGGAAACAACACATGATGGAGCAAAGTCTAATTTGGTAAAATAGAATTTGATCAGTGGAATACAATTCAAGCACATGAAAAATTGCCTAATGGTTATGTAATGCAGTGATTTGGTATGTTCTGATTAGACTTTGGATGTTGTTTTCATAGTACATGATGGAATGTAAGTTGATCAACATGTGAATTGCGTGTAAAGGAGCAGAAAAAACACGTTTTAACTTTAAAATGATACAAAAAGTTATATGCCAACCTTTCATACCCTGGTAAATCTCAACCTCAACTGTCGAGGCTCTCGCAAAGGACACAAACCACTACACTTATCAATATTAGCCCAAAATTTATGGTTTATGTCATTTTTTGTGCACAGCCCCTTGATTCCATGACATCATTTGCAAAAAAGCTGTGATATGATTGACATGAGATACATACCCTAAATGCTGTGACTGGTGTGAGATATCTAAATGCTGTGATATAATTGGTGCAAGATACATACCCTAATGCAGCAATCTGATTGGTGCAAGATACATACCCAAATGCAGCAATGTGATTGGTGCTTACAACATACCACTTTGTACACTAACATAGTTATTTTTTTTTTTATTAAATGAAAATAACTCAATAAAAATTCTTGCATGTACTTACAGAGTGAGTATTACTCCAGTTGTGTATTCTGATTTCTTCTGACAGTAAACAGCTTTGCCACTTGGTGGCAGTCCATATCCTTTCTGAGGCCTTAATTCTACCTCTGTCCTATTCATATACTTATTGATTCCTATGTGGAAATAAAAAAATAATAATAAAACCAAGACTTAACTACTCAAAAATTCTGACATTCCAGCTTTCACCTGACTTGTACTATCTTGGGAATACTACCTTACTAGACTAAGTATAAAAATTGTGATTGTACACACCTGTAAACATATCTTGCAGTCCTGCTGTAACATCCTTTTCACTGCATTGTTTTGGAGCACAAATACCCCAGCGCACAGGAATAGACTAGTCAGGTAACAAAGACAAATGATGACTGCATGCACAGTTATGTACCATCTAAGCTCACTCATTACATCCTACAGGGTTTATTAACCACCGGATATTGGATAAATCTCTAATTGTTGATTCTCAAAGGCCTGAGTTGTTTATTTTACTTCAGCTGTGCTCAGTATTCTATCTTTGCTTAAAACCTTTCACTCCCAGTTCTCATTAGAAATGCTGCTTACTGTCTGCTATACAATTCTTCCAATGTAAGTTCTGAGCATTTGGTATTGGATCAACTGACAATCCCCTGATTTAGCAGAAAATGCTTTAAAATCTTGGAAAAGTGGAATAGGTAAATAAGTTTCTTTAGTTATTATAATACAATAGATTTAAAATGTTTTGTAAGAACTCAATCAAATATTTTTAATTCATAATTTAACATTGTGTTAAAATTTATATACTACTAACCTCAGTAATAGTTAGGGGAGGCTGTGGAAAAGCCACATAGGCCAAACAATAGTGGGCATCAGGAATACTTTCAGTACACTCACTGTAAGATCCTAACCAACCAGTGTTACCCAGAAAAAGTCCACTTTGAGGTTTACCAATAGCATCCAAATCTGAAGTAAATAGACCGCCACCAGCTATTGTAAGTTGATATGTACTACTAGTATTTTAACTATCAATGTATAGTAGTGTAGTTATCAAAATGATTGACTTTACCACAATAACCATTATCACCATTTAGAACACCATATCTCAACTGAGACAACACAATAAGATCAGCCAATGATGCAACAGCCAAGATAAACTTCTTGCAATATAAAAAAATGTAAAATAGTTGCAGATGAAAGACTAAAAAAATTAAACAATCTATCAATTTTTGTCTAAAAAACCTGAACACAGTGCTGGTTTATCTGTCTCCCATTCCCACACATAATTAGCAGTTGCAATCAGCGTTTCGCCGGGGGGCTGGCTCTTGTCCACAATGGCGGGGTGTCCGTAATAGTGAGGTGTCCGCAAGGCGAGAATCGACTGTATTTAGTGACAAAACCATTAGCTGAACTACTATTCATTCTAAGAGTGCCAGTTTGCTACTCGCAGTCTAAGAGTGTTATCTCTCAATCGAAATACACTTAAAACAATGACTCAAGTTCGTCTCTCAATATTTGAAAGTCATACTCTGTGAGAGTATCGACGAAATTCGAACGGATCGTCTGGAGTACAGGCGATCGATAGCGGATTCTACCAGACGGTGTAGTACGTTGCACAAACCTCAGGGGTAGTTAAACTGCTACAATTTATTTATAGTCGTCGCCTCAGAGAGTTGACCCTTTAAGAAGTTGACAGAAACCACCGTACGCAAATACGTTGTTCCTTTACTCAGGTATAAAATTAAATTCAATCGAGCTACCGAAATTATCCATAGTGTTTAATCGACCTTAAAGGGATCAGAGAACATTGAGACCAAGAGAAGTATTCAGCGATCAGTTTCCTCTTTGGTCGTGAGATAAAGGTAAAAAAAAGATATCACGATTTTTTGATCACCTGACATCTAATATCAAAACCGGTTCACATGACATCATGCTAAAGATAGAACTGGACGGTTCGTACAGAAAAAAAGGTTAGGCAAAGTTTATAAGGGGAGTTAAGTTGGTCATTTTGTCACGCAACTATTAAGGCTAATATTCGAGATTCCTAACCGAAAAGTTGGAAATTAGACACGTCATACTCACAACTATAGAATAGCGGCGAACTGAACGATGAAAGTTTCTGGACGATAGCTTGGCACTCTTCGGAGACGTCTGAGAAATTAAATTTCGGGAGTGGAAATGGGAATGGAAAGCCAAACTGCCGGGCGATGTGACTGTTGCCTTCCCAAACGGATCCAGGAGATGAAGATGAACATCTCTGAAGCACAGAAAAGGTGACGAACACAGCAAAGGATTTAACAGCAGCTGTCTTCGTTGTTGCACAACTCGCCATGATGAGGCCGGACGATGAGCCGTAACGAAATGTGATGTCATGACGATGAGAAAGCGTATAACACTCGATAACTGAGAGAGAGAGACTGGAAACGACAGCTATTCTTGGAGATTGCGATTAGGCCCTATGTGAGCAACGCGAATCAACGAAAGGTTTGTAAGGGAATTTGACACTTGGATGTAACGAAATGCTCGTCCGTGAACAACTTGAGACGACGAAATAGAATCAGCAATCGAGCTAGAACGCAATCTTGAAAAACTAACGACAAACGCCCTGAACAGTCTTGGAAAGTAAAATAAATCATGAAAATATTTTACTTGTTTGTTTCTCTTTGGTGGTTAATATGATTAATGTGAGAAAAAGAAAATGTAACAACGTAAGTTATTTGGTATTTCTGTCTATTTTTCTCTCTCTCTCTTTTTTTTTCCATTTCGGTGAATTTCTGTATGTTTGATTTTTATACAAGAGGGTGAATCTTTTAAACCCCTTACAGAACCCCAAGACCCTCTCCCCTTTAACTTTCTATACGCCCACTGGCAAAGAATGTCCATATGGAAAAAAGTGTCCATGAAACTACTTTACAGCTTCAGCGGAGTGCTTGCAGCGTAGCGCCATAAGTAAGATAATATGGTAAGTCATCAAGACGCGAAAACATAATCATGACGTTGGGACTGTGTCCGTCCGTCGCAACATTATGCTCTTTCATGTCTGTGTTACATGCGACTTGAAACTATTCTTTGCAGCACTCAATAAGATATCTCATATTCTCGTTCCAAATTGACCAAGGATGAAAGTATAAGTAGCTTATAGAGTGTTCTGGAACAACATTGAACGTTGCAGTCTGATTGTCCGGGTGGGAGTAGTTCTGAGGAGGACTGTTGTCGTTAATAGTAACTATCCTTTCGACAACCTCAGCGGAAATCATCATTAGTGTCGAGTCTCGACACAAATCTACGTCGATCACTTTAGTTTTTACAGTAGTTTTTTACAGGTCATATTTGTGCACTCCTCTACAGACCACCTAAAATGAAGGAAAATTGATTGATATTTACAAATAGCGGTCTATTTTCTTGAGATGTGGATGCGATCGGCAAACCTCAAAGTGGACTTTTTCAGGGGAACACTGGTTGGTTAGGATCGCACAGTGAGTGTACTGAAACCATACCTGATGCTCATTATTGTTTGGCCTATCTATTTCCAAAATAAGACTCTACTGGTAGACTGAAATTTTACAGAAAATGGTTCTCTGGTCAAGGAATGAATGTAAATCGTGAGCTACCCTGAGGAAAATAATCCGCTTTCGACTCCTTTGTCCCTACGGAAGTCTAATTTGGAGCATATCAACTTCTCATTACTCTAAAAGGTAATTCTCCCCATGGATCACTGACATTACCCAAGAGAATATTCTCTTGGATTACCGTATTCGCTATTTATGAGAATTTTTTAATTCATAGTAAAAACACCTTTCCCTCATCAGCTAGCACGCGATAGAAATCGAGAACAAAGAATCTAATTGTTTTAGTACAAATCTAGTGGTCATTCCAAACGTAACAACAAGAGAGGCTTGTTGTTCACACCCACACACTATTTGGGTAATCACTTTACTCACTGCTCAATCACAGAAAAGATGGCGAGTAACGAAATCTAGTAAGTTTATCCTAATTCTTAATATCTACCTGCTCATCAATTAATGGCCGGTAAAAGGAGAATTTTTTAACTAATCACTTAAGTTCTAAATTGCAACTATTTTCGCAGCCAAGGATTACAACCCAGGCCTTCAAACCGAAATATTCCTGATCTAGAAATGCATACATTTTGAATTACTATCATGCAAATCACAACTGTTTCCTGCGTTAGCATTTGCGCAAAATCCTTTGGCTTCTGGGTGTTAGTTTCGAAACGCTTAGTTAATACACATTTTATTATCGTTTTTGTTCTGGTTCATTTCTATCAATAAGTCTTTCAATAGTTAATGATTATTACACAATAAGTGTTTTTATCTCCGATCAATTCCCATTTAAGTACACGTGTAAAGATTCTATTTCAATCGCAACTGAATCACTGCTACAAAATCATCGCTGCAAAATCGTAACTGCTAGATAATCGCTACAAGCTATTTGCTACCATTAGGAGCTAGACCAAAGTAAGTATCTATTTCTTTAACATTTACGTTGTTTACCTTTTGTATTTGTTATTGGTGTAGTTCTCGTATACAGTTTTCCGTGCAATCGTTTCATTTTTAGTTAGGTTAATGTTACATTTCGCAACGCATTTTTCTTAGTTTAGTTCATGTTGTATTTTCTTTTAGTTCGAACCACACACACACACGCAACCTCAACCGCTACTCTTATCGAGCAAATTTCGTCTTAGCGCTATCATCCAAAAACAATAAAGATCACTGTGTGCGTTCGAATTGTCCGCTCATTCTCTTAGGTAACCTTTTGAGGTTACATTGAGGACAAAGTCAGATGCTAACAACAAAAAATGTTAAAAGCGACTAATTATCAAAAATTATTAATTGCATTGGATGTATTGTGATGACCATAATGATGATCATAACAATACGTGTCAGTGTTAGAATAGTGCATCAACGAATGAAGTGTGCGAGACACTTGCTTCCAGCCATGACATCTGAGCTCAGTTATCGCCTTTGAATATTAACTTCTCCAGCTGCATCATGGGATATTCCACACACACTGACACAATAAAGGCCCCTGCATACGTAATGCCAAGTACACCGACATAACAGAAAGCCTAGAGACCAAACAAAGACAGTTACTTTTAAACCAGCAAACCGCGATACATTAATCCGGAAAAGGCGACGGCCTTTATATTTCTCGGGTCCATGGTCAAAATCATTTTTGCTGGAATGGAAAGCTAATATAAACGTAGCTTCCAAGAGATAACATAAAGTGTTCGCTACAAGGTTTCATTTTTCATATGGAGCGCTTTGCGATTGAGTGTAGTAAAACCAAAACCAAGTTGAACGTAATCAAACCAGTCAATCAGAAGAAGGAAAATATCGCTAACAGCCAAGAAAACTACCTAGAGCGCGGGAAAACGCGGGTAACCAAGTCGAAATTGGTTTCAGTTATGGATCTACTGATTGGTTGAAAAAGTGGCGTAAGTTTATCGACCAATCACAAACCAAAGTAAAGCAAACCAAAGCAATCCCGGATTGTTTTGGACACTCAGATAAAAATGGCTCCATTTTT
>NC_142672.1:30620085-30640085 GCF_964200805.1 Pocillopora damicornis | reverse complement strand
CGGCGATGTTAACCACCGCATCGGGTTGTGCCGGTTTTAAATGAGTATCGGACACGATGCACACATCAATATCATTGTTCCGCATATCTGCCTCCAAGACTACAGGAGCTCGTACTCTATTTTTGGTCTTCGACAGACTGCATATGTTTACAAACATGCAGTTAGGTACTGCAAAAAGCGAAGGGCTGTTCTTCCTCTTTACTGGCGCTCTGTGTAATGCAGTGAGACATCTCTTAGCGTTTAGTTCTCTAACGGGACAGGACTTCACCGGGCGACGAGATTTCACAACCTCTATGGCTTGACCATCCCTTGCTCTCTCGTTAGGATTCAAAAAGGCGTCTGCTGCTCTGTTTTTAACCCTGCTTCGCCCTCTGTACCTTAAAATTCCCAGCTGTTTCAGAGTATTCAGCACGGAAGCTTGAGGTTTCCACGCGAACCTTCGTAGAGACAATAAATCGTTTCGACTCCGGAACAAGATCGTATCTGCTCCTCCGTTACTACCGTTACTGCTGTCCCTGTGAGCGGTGGTTAAGTCTACTCCATCCACAAGCCGGTTCTCTTGTTGTCCATCTTGGGGTCCGGGATTAGGGTGAATGTCAGGCATAGTAAGCAGCGTACTAAGCAGCACAGAATCTTGAGGTGCCGCTAAATAAACCAAGCCTCTAGAATCCCAGCGAACCACACACCTTTTAAGTCGATGGTTGAGGACAAAACTGTGTGAAATCGCAGGCTTTGCAGTCCAGCAGTTGGAGTAACATGTAAGATTTCCGTTAAGAGCATTGTGTCGATCCTTAAAAGCTAATACATTGATAGAAACGATAAAAAATACAAGAGCTCTCACGAGCGTTGCAGCCATCTTGGCATGCATACATTTTTGACTGTATTTCCGCTGTTTTCTTTTTAGGCATAAGCCTTATGCGATAGATGTGGCCGTGGGAAGTATTGTAAAAACTAAAAGCGAAAACAAATGACTGAGAACTCCAACTTTCAAAGAACGATTGCTTGAGAGGAATTTTTCTCTAGCCCTCCATGGCCACATTTACAAGTTAGTAAATAAATAAATAGCCTAAGAAGTGTTTGAAATTAAAAACCCTCATACCCTTGGATTAGAAGGTTTGCCGGCGATTACTCCAGATAACAACGCGCAGCAATTAGATGGCAAAAAGTACATTTGAGGCTTAAACAGGTCGGAAAAATTAACTAAATGCGTTTTATGCAAGATGGAAAGATTAGTTATAATTTGTGAGCCAAAAGTCCATTAGTGCAACAGACTTAGATGACATTTTGTCAAACCTTTTCCCAATAAAGCCAAGGGAAGTTGTAAGGTCTCAGATCATCTTACAAGGACCACTGTCAAAGGAAGATGCTGTAGCTAATTAGCATTTTAGATTTTTACATTAACGTTTGCTTTTTTACCAAAGCTGAAAGTTGAGTTAAAAAAATCGATTGCAGACATGTCTCGGTAAGAGAAGCCATGCTAATCCATGTACCTTAGCGCCAACCGATTTTCAATTGTATAGGAAAATGAAACACAAATGAAAATGAAAATTTTATTTCCGTTTTTCGTTTTTCTTTGCAGCAAAAAAAACGAAATTGGACTTCCATTTTCGTTTTCCATTTTTTCCCCGCCGGGAAGGAATTCACTTTGTGCTCTCCGTTTTTCTTCTTTGTAACTTTTGATTTAACGGATTTTAATTTTCTTTTTCGTTTTTCGTTTTCGTATGGAATTTTGAAAATGGATTACGATTCATTTCTGGTTTTATTTTTTCGGTTTATGGCATTGAAACTGACAATCTCTGTTTAAGGGGGAATATTTAGGAAACTAAGCGGCGTTAGAAAATGTCTTAGATAAAGACTTTGTCCGCCGATTTCTACAAGTTACAAGGTGCCTTCATTTCGTTCACAGACAAAATATGGAAACTTCAGCTGAAATATTTTTCATACAAGCGTGATAAGAGGAGAGCCTTCTCTTCGACCTTAATTTGCATATCAAAATTCACCAATTTGTACGAAAGAATTCTCAAAATGCAAGAGTTAATCGGGCTAAAAAAGCTTATCAGTGTAAAGTTTATACACCAATGAAGTAACTGACTGCCTCAAACCCGCGGGTATATCTGTAGCTTTCATCCACCAACATCTTAACAATAACGCAAATCCATGTGTAAGTTGCAAAATTCTGAAACTCGACTAAGATCTCCTTTTGACCGTTTAAACTTCATTTGTTTATCTTCTACGTTGAGGATTTTAGGTTTTCTTAACTGAATGGTGTGTTGCTTAATGACTTTTCGCAAAGATGGCGAGAGCAATTGATAAATAAATGCACATGTGGAGTTTCACTACTCTACTTGAGAAAAGTAGAAGATTGCTTCACTCCCTGTTTCCCACACCAAAAATATGTGAAGAAAAATAATCATCTCACTTCGGTGATTGATAAAGTCACGAATGTGCTGCTGAATTTATCTGCCGCGCCGTTAGTTTTAAACTTTGTCTCACGATAAGAATCGGAGAGCTCGACCGAATTTCTCATAATTGGTGGTAAAGAACTCTTAAGCTCTTATTTTATTTGCTTCAAGGAACATCTGGCTGCGAGTTAGTTGCGTAATTCGAATTTTCTTATGCGAGGAGTATGCGACAATTATGTGTTCTGTCCACGATCCAAGCGAAAGTTTTTGCCAGCTTAAGCATTCACAGATAATTCTAATTAGACTTAGCGAAAGCTTTACCTTACGCTGAGATTCGATGAAAACAAGTCAGATCACAGAAGAATAGCTTAACGGCGGTCAAACTTCTTTGCAAGGTTGGAACTGTTGTCTTTTGATTCTACCAGTCTTCACCTGTCACAGTGCAGAGAGTTAAAAATTAGGTTTAAAAAGCGAAAAATGAATTACTAGAGATACCGTAACTAACCTTAATTCCGCAGGAAAATTTCCCCAAAACGGTATTGAAGTTCAAGATTAACTCATCCAAATTGGGATTCTTCTCAGTGCAAAATGCTTTTTTCCCTTTTAAATACCACAGTTTCTGTTCATTTTCTATAAATTTCAGAGTAGGAAAGGCCTTTCCATGCCTATGCCCATTTTTAAGGTAACAGCGGAAGGGCCAGGAGCGTTTGATGTATTTTTAACTTCCTCATAGTGACGTCTGCAAGACACATAATTGCTTGACGAATGCTTAAACAAATGCAATAAAGACTGAAACACCTGTATGTTTGACTATGATTTCAAGAAAAAAATAATTTTTTTATTCTGCCGAATTACATATAAGTTTGGCGTTTTCGAAATACTTCGTTTTTTTCATTGAAAGAAAACCCCAGAAAATTACTCTTTCCTTGCGTAAGCTTGATTGCGGATTCAGTTTTCATCAGCATTTTTATTAATTACATATCTGGCCTATTGTCACGTGTAACTTGTAGCAGGTGGTAAGTTGAAAGGCGAGGTATTAAAAAGAATGAATTGCTTATTATTCGGCATTATTCCCAAAGCTCTTGAGAAAATTATTATTTTGCTAAAAAAACACTGAAGTTGTGAAAATTGGGCTGATCCGACTGATAAATGCAAACTATCATATAAACTGCGGTGTTTAACAAAGATTTCTAACCGAAAAAAGCGGTAACTTCATATGTGTAACTTGGGATTATGTCTGACTTGACTCAGTCAATAAGCATTTTATCATATGACCATGAATAACTTTTGAATATTTCGAAAAGTTTCTTTTTTACTTAAATAGGACGTGATAGGCTGGCGTGGGTTGTGTCCTCGTGTACCGGTACACAAAGGAACGAAACATTAACGAACTGCGTCACAACTCCATGCGTGGATATGAGAACAGTAGGAATTCCCCCGGTACAATCCCCTGGCGCGGGTGGGGATAACCACAAAAAAAGATTCTCCGATAAAAATACTAATGTCGAGACAGGCGTGCGCCGAATACGAGACTTATGTGTGTAGGTTATATCAGTCGTAGGTTGTCTCGTAATTTTGTGAATGTTAAATTTGCTTGCTTGGACACCACACCTCTCAAGCGTGACAATGTAGAGAACAGCCTAAAGATCTTTCTAATCAATCTTTCTTACTAAACGAATTTTGTCTAGGTTTGGGGAGACAAGAGCGGTTTTACAATTGTGTCATTAAGAGTCACGGATAAATTTCTGATTTACATAACTCATTATTTATGAGATAAAATTAGTTCAAGATACAATCTCACTCAATAGAAGCAGTAACATACCGTCCTTTATAGCGTCCTTCGTCATAAAAATGTCCCTAGAGGAAAAAAATTTCATGAGATAAATTTATTCAAGACTCAAGCTCACACCTAGACAAAATAAGTAGAAGCGGCAACATGTCGTCTCAAATATCGTCCTTTGTTATAAAAATGCCCCGGGTAAGGCGGCATGTCAGAATATCAGCAATTTCCTGTGTGCGTTAAAGAATTAATTTTTTTTTTTAATCATGACTGAATTGATTCTAAATTTTTTGGCAGCCGACGATCCTCTCGGGACTCACAAAGGTTTCCTTCGCGTAGCTGTCTAAAATCCATAAACCTAACAACCCAGGTCGACCCATCGTTTCTGCCTGCAGTTGTCCCCCCGGACTTATTTCCAGCTATTTAGATAAAATTATGGCACCTATCGTCAAAACTTTACCGTCTTACATTAAGGACAGCCAACACGCACTTGAAATTTTTGGTGACTTTAGTTTCCTCGGCCAAAGCAGACTTATTATCACTATGGATATAACATCTCTTTATACAGTCATTCCTAATGACGAAGGTCTCCGGGCCCTCAAACATTTTTTTCGATCATCGCACTGTTAAGCCAGCTCTGAAACACTACTCCGTCTAGCCGAACTAGTGCTCACACTCAATCGCTTTTCATTCGGTGGCAACTACTACATTCAAACTAATGGCGTAGCCATGGGTACTAAAACGCATATGGACCCAGCTACGCCAATCTTTTTGTAGATTTTATCGAACATCAATTTTTTAGTCAACACCACGGCCCAAAACCTGAACTCTACGGCCGTTACATTGACGATTGGATCGGCGCTACCTCCTTAACCAAAGTGGAGCTCACTCAATTTATAACCGCCGTCATTTCCTTTCATCTGGCTCTTAAATATACCTGGGAAATTTCCGACACTTCTTTGGCTTTTCTAGACATCAAAATTTCAATCGAAGGCAACGTTTTATGCACTAGTGTTTACTATAAAACCTACAGTTTCATATACATGAATACAGTTGTATTCATCTTCACATCCATCACAAGTCAATAACTCCATACCTTTTTCACAGTTTCTCAGACTTAGTCGTTTATGTAGTGACGAAAAATCAGAGGCAATGTGCCAGTTTTTCGATAAACGTGGCTATCCTGTCTCTGTCGTTCAAGCGGGCCACCACCGTGCCCAACAAATTGATCGACAGTCAGCACTACAAACGGCTGAGAACGATAACACTGACCGCATTCTATTTACTCTTACATTTCACCCTCACAACCACGCAGTTAAATCCATCATTCTTTAAAATTTTAAATTACCCCAAAACGATTCAGAGACTGGCACTATCTTTTCGCAACCCCCACTTGTTTCATTCAAACGTGACCAAAACATAGGCAACTTTTTAGTCAGGAGTTCATTTCAAACCAGTGACCAATCTGGAACTTTCAAATGCGCTCGCTCACGATGCAAAACTTGTTCTTTCATTCATAACGTAGAGAAAATATCGGGACCCAAGAGTTCCATAAAGATCATTGATCACTTTACGTGTACCTCCGCCAATGTTATTCGCTGCATAACTTGCACTTATTGCAATAAGTTATACATCGGCGAAACAGGAAGACGACTAAGTGATCGATTCCGAGAACACCTTCGCGACGTGGAAAGAAATGACAAGGACGCACCCAAACCACTCGCTAGACATTTAATTAATCTTCCTAATCATTCTGAACAGCATATGGCAGTTTGCGGCCTTTCCTTACATCTAGGCAGTTCGGAAAGCCGTAAAACACTAGAACAAAAATTTATCTTCGAGATCGGCACCCTTAAGCGCTTTTCATTCAACTAATTTATTCCTGTTTGCTTGTCACCATATTGCCACCAATGGCGTAGCTCCACTTTCTGTACCCACACACATCCCACAATTCCTCCAATCGCTCCGACGAAGGGCTAACCCTCGAAACGTCAGCTTTTTAACCCTTTACGGTGGCTAATTTACGTTTTCAACTCAGTTGTTAACACTAAATTACCTGCCATATACTCTCCTACCGACGCAGCACCACAGTTTCTTTAAAAACTTACCCCTTTATTCATTTGTCTTAAAAATGGACGCCTTAAGACTAATAAAACATTTTGAGGCTGGTAAAGTGCAACTTAATCTTTTGTTTATGTCAAATTACTTATTATATGTGGAAATTCTCCCTGTAAGTATATTTACCTACTCATAGCCTCACTATCTGATGGATAGGGGCCAAGAGTTTAAAGCCGTTGCCTCTCAACGATTAAAAAAGATGCTTGATGTTCTAATATAACACTTGAAATTTTAACTGCTATTAGGAAATCATGAATAGATTAGTGATAATGATTTTTGAGGAGCCGTTTATTCATTCTAATGATTGTGAGTTTATTCAGGAGGGAGCATATTTGGAATGTTTGGAATGTAGTTTTGCGTCAAACTTTTTAATTCGCCTAGTGCGTCATCATTTCATTACCATGCAACTAATACCTCATTCACAACAAAGCTTAAATATGTTTTAAGGTGTTTTGTTAAACACGGTTTAAATTATTTTCTTCATAGAAGCTTCTTAAACCAACATCTGTCGACTTTAAGTTTAGTTTTTACTTGCCAAAAAAACGGGAAAGTGCACTTGGTCTGCCCATACTTGCCCGCCAATATGGCGGATCGAAAGTGATCTTTTGAATTCAACTCGAGTCCTATCGTAAATGTTTCTAAAAATCTCGTGAAATGCGTGAATTCTCCTTAACATTTATTTAAAAAAACATGGCAAATGTCTGGTTTGAACAATATATGATTCCAACGTTTTAAGGTCGCTTTAGGCCGCCTTGAACAGTGAAAAATTTACCCTAACTTAGTAACCGAATATCTCCAGTGTTACCTCGATCCAGGAGTTATCATTTACTGTGAACAACGTCTGTTCATAGATAAACAAATTTCATAAACATAAAAATGGGGGAGATGAAATGGTTAAGGAAAAAAAGTTATGAACCCATAATGACCTGGCTATGTTTGGGACCTGGTCCTAAAAGCTCTTAAATCAATTTACGATAAGAAGAAAACTGTTAAAGTACATTCATCGTCCGGAAAGTTTCCTAATAGTATGGAAATATCTTTTGATGATGTTCAAGCAAAATTGTTGCAATGGTATGATTTTAGGTAACTAATTGACGTAAGTACTAAAACATGGAACGACCTAAAACCACCTACAACCACCTACAACCACCTACAACCATCTACAACTACCTTCAAAAATAAAGAACTTTACTAGCGGATGTTTTGGCTTACTTTTAATTTGATTACGTAATGGTCCAAGGTAGTGTTTTTCTTCATTAATAATCTCAGGAATGGAAATGTAATTGGAGCAAAACGTGAGTCGCTATTGCGTAAGTGGCACCACTCGTACAACTGCATACTGTATGAATACCAGCACGATGGCCATCGTGCCGAAGGAAGATTCCAAATGTACGCACAGTTCGCTTGAAATATTTCTAAGGATCATTCTTACTCATACTTTTTCTAGACGTGAGCCAAAACGTCTGCTGGTACCCAGGGTAGAAAAAGCCAAGTCAAGTCAGTCTTGACTACGAGTTTGTTATTTTACTTTATTATTTTTTGTAACTTGATAGTTCATTTTGTAAAGTACTTTAGGTCTTTTACCACTGAGGTAATAAAAAATATAATTGGTATGCTCTCGCATTTCATTTCGTGAGATGGTTGATTATGCATGGGACGAGGGAGAGTAAGATTTCAGGGGGAGGTGGAGGTTTCGTTCGATTCTCGTATTTCATGTACGTGACGTGTTGTCGTTTCGCTTTATTAAAAATATTTATGCCTTGCTTTAGGTGGGTTTAGATAGTTTGCAAGTGGCTGTAGATGTTTTTGAGGTGGTTGTAGGTCGTTGTTGAAAAATTTGAGGTGGTTGTTTTAGGTCGTTCCATGTTTTAGTACTTGCCAACTAATTGAATTTAAACAAGCCACGCGCAATTACGCTCAGAGTTTAATTTGCTTACCGTTTTGAGAACAAAGGATTGTGTGAGAGAAACATTCCTATCAACTCTTATATACTATTGATGATAACAGTTGGTCATTTATTTGAATTAAATCGCTGCAAACCTAAGTATGATACAGTACTTACAGGTCGCGTAACCAGTTTCGTAGATGATATGCAAATTCACCATGCTTTCCAACAAGAGTCAATTTACCATTTCCTCAAGTTTGCAGCTTAAAAAAAACCACAACCTTTGGCAAGTCCGTTAGAGTAACTTTCATTTATATCAAAAGTAAGCCTTAAATACCAACGTAATACACTCACACGAAACGGAATGTGGTTTGAGATAGACATCAACTTGAACTCGTGAGAATGCACAAGCAATCATTTATTCTTCAGTCTAAAAGTGTTTTAAAGCTCGGTAAATGAGTAGAAAGTCACGGATTTGAATTTGTTTTGTCGATTTGACAAACTTTTCAAAAGCGATTTGTTTAAAAGATAGTCATTCTGAATATTTTTTCGGATTTGCAAAATATTTTTGGATTGTCCCTTTTCGGCTTCCGTACTCCTCTCATTGCCATCAAAAAATATATGAAATTTGCTTTCTTAGGTCTTGGGTCTTAACTTCTGTTTTCGCTACAACTGACAGCTCAGTGATGAACAAGGATTCTGAATTCGAATTCATAGTTTCGTTTTTCATATAGATTGAGTGTAGAGCTTGTTTAAAGCCATCGAAAGAAGAAAACTATCCTTCACGAACAGCCTCTCAAAGCAAAATAGATCTTAGAGCAAACTCAATTAGCGATTGCGCGCGCATTCCAACGAGGTGACGTTTATTTCGAACTACACTCATGTTTGTGCCCTTAGTGAGGGCGCTTCATGTGTGCATTTTGCGCCCACTGTTGGTGAAAAAAAAAAAAAAAATTGCAAGGAAGTATCCTGAAAGGTTGGATTTCCTTTATACTGATAAGAACATTGAAACATGCGAAAAACGAAACTAAGACCTACTCAAAAACATGATGTAATTTACGTAATAGCTAACGAAGGATATCTAAACCGTTGGCGTGACAAGGATCAACCGCAAATGTAGCTTTTAGGCTCTGATTCTGAGCAAGTCACCAATCACCACCAAATGAATTACTTTGGAATTCACAAGAATCTTTTCTTTTTCGAAATTTTTCGTTCTCAAAACGGTAAGCGAAATCAACCCTTCCGAGCGTTAATACCGGATCGATTGTTTATATTCATTGGGTAACCAAATATTTATCCCATTGCGACAATGTCACCCAGACATATTTGCTTCTTCCCAAAATCAACAGATACTTCTGTAATATTAGGAAAACTTCTGGAATTTGCTTTCATTCTGGACGAAATAAGTACTTGGACTTTATTTCCGACCGGTAAGCTGATTTAGGAGCTGGTCCCAAATATAGCTAACTCATCATAGATTAATAATTTTCCTTTTTTGACCTTTAAATTTCCCCATCCATAAACAAATATTTGTTACTGTTCAAGGCAGCGCAAAACGACCGTCGAACGTTGAGATAACCTGTAATCAAAATCTGTCATCTCCCACATTTTTTCCAGTAAATGTTAAGAAAAAGGGGTAGATCTTTTTATTTATTTCAAGATATTTCAGGAAATCTTTACGACAGGACTGGAGTCGAAGTCATAAGAACAACTTCGATACGCCATGCTGGCGGGCAAGTATGGGCGGACTTGGTCGGCTTTATCGATTTTTTGCCAAGCGAAAACAACTGTAACTTTTTAATACCCATTTCGTGGTTAGGACATAAAAATTAGACTTCATGCCAAATTTCAGCCAAATCAGTAAGGTTAAGTGGACGCGATTTTTGTTAAAAGTTCGAACCTTAGACTATTACTCTTGAAAGCTGACGTTTCGGGCGTTAGCCCTTCGTCAGAGCGATTGGAGGAATTGTGGGTTGTGTGTGTGTTTTTATGCAGAAAATGGAGCTACGCTATTGGTTGGGAATATGGTGAAGAGAAAACAAGAATAAATCTTTACAACATTCAGTCGATCCTGTATTAACCGTATTAAACGGTCACCCTGTATAAAGATGTCGGTTTTAAAAGATCCGAGTCTTTTTTTTTCCCCTTATTTAATGTAATTTGACCTGTGTTAAGCGGTATTGGCCATATCTTTTACTGAGTCCCAACGGCCTGTTTGTATTTAGTTCTCCACCTGTATCCATGGTCCCTTGAAGTGCAACCAGTCAAAAAAAACTAAGAAAAATCTTTCAGGTGAAATTAAGTCCATGTGTAACTCCCGAAGGCAATGTTAGTAGAATTTTTGAGCGAGTTCTTGTAAATTAAGTAGTCAATTATGGCAAAACATGGCGTTTTTAATACTCCTATTCTGTGGAACCCGTATTAAACGGTCACCCTGTATAAAGAGGTCGGTTTTAAAAGATCCGAATCTTTTATTTTCCCTTACTTACGGTAATTTCACCTGTATTAAGCGGTAATGGTCATATCCTTTACTGAGTCTTAACGGCCTGTTTGTATATAGTTCTCCACCCGTAACCAGTCAAATAAAACTAAGAATAGTCTTTCAGGTGAAATTTAGTCCATGTGTATCTCCCTTTACCCTACACTTTGACCTCGTGTTTTAAAATACCGTAATGCCTTGCGGGAGACCGAGGGTTCAAGCCCCAGACCGGAACAACACTTTCAAAATAACTGACGAAAATATGCTACCTTTGCTGTGACATTCGCAAACGATAGACATTCGAGTCTTCTCGGATAATGGCGATAAACCGTCGGCATCGTCTTCATTTTTTCTGCACTGGCTTGCAAGGGACGTTAAATAACTGATAATCCACCTTCTTTTTCGCAAATAGTTGGGAACATAGTCTCTGATGATGCGACTTGGCCTTGTTATTGTTTATACAGACATCCATTTAAACCAGTTGAACCGGGCCACCCCGTATAAATATCGAAAATAGATAATCAAATAACTAAAAATAAATAAATCAGATTTTGAGCGCGAGGTTTCTAACGTGTGATAATTGAAGAGGCCCGAATCAACTATCACGCAGAGATTGCGAGAGGGTATAATATACACGTTTTTGGAAAACTACTTGACCATCTTTCGAAATTTAATAACAAGACAGGTTCAAGTTTTAATTTTCGTTTGTTTACAACTGTACACTGTTTGGCCATTCTCTTTAATCACTATCCGGCTGTTACGGAATAGATTAGCGCAGCCAATCAAATTGCAGCGTTTGTGATAGAACGCGAATATCTTATTAAGGCTACCTTCCTAGTATGTAATTGGTATTATTCTAAAATGCTTTATAGGGACCCGTTTAAAAAACAGTTTACGAAACTGACAACGGATAAGTAACATCTCTTTAAACTGAAACAGTCACTGATACCAAACTACGGTGAAATTGTTAAGGCACGCATCGTTAAAAAATGACTAGGATTCACTATTTAATGCAGAAGAGTTACAACATTCCGTCATGGGTGTACAAGCGCAATAAACAATTATTCGATTAAATAAGTTTCTCTTTTTCTTTTTCGTTTCGTTTTATTTTTGTTTTGTTTTTAAATGAAAATGCACCGCAAACATTATTTTTTATCTATAAAGGCATCATAGATCGAAGAATCGCATTTAATATCATTATTGATTAGTTATAAATCTTTACTTAATAATTTACACCTTTGTGAAAAAAAAATTACATATTTGCCGTTTGCACCTTCTGCTTGAAAAGTGTAACGTGCCATATACTAGTCCTAACGTTCTGATATGATTCACTTTTCGCTGTACAGCAAGTTTGATATTTTGCCCACGAGGCAGGTATCATTGGCTAGATAAAATATCATTTTATCATTGGCTAGATAAAAGTCGTTACCTTTGAAATCCATTTGTACACCAGTCCCACACACAGCCCTTGAAGATGCCTCAAAGCTCCAAACGACAGAAACTTAACAGCAGCGAAAGGTCTTCAGGAGAGCATTCTTAAATTCTGGAATTCTGAACGCATAAATTATTGCGTTTACGAGAGAATTGCTAAATTGTAAAAACTTGATTATAAATCTTGTCATGAACCAAACGTTAAGGGAAATAACTATGTGGACGTCCAATTCAAACAAGAAATTTACAATTTGAAATGGAAGCCAAGTAAAAAGAGAAGCTCCTGTTATCAACAATAATGTTTTTGCCAACTTGACTTCTATATTTACATGATTATTGTTCTCGAAGGGAGATTATTGCTTTCTCCAAATAACAAAGTTTGCTACACAAATGACCAAAAGAGGGGTCCCTAGATAAAAAGTCAATAGGTAACGATAGATCTGCTGCTCTGTGATAAAAAAGAATCGAGCCACCACCAAAAATGTGAGTATTCCCGCAGCGATCCACGGTATGGTGATGGCACACACATGAAAACGAAAGCTTGCAGTCCTGTAACGAAGAGGCCAACCGATGGCGTACATTCTCTCCAAGGAAATCGCGGCAATCGTATAAATGGACGCTATACCCGTAAGAACGTCAGTCCCAGTGTAAATAACAAGCCAATGATTTGTTACCTTTGCAGTTATATAAAGTGGGACAGTGATAACTCCCACCAGTAAATCAGCAACAGCCAAGCTGATGAGAAGATAATAAGCGCGTTTACGACGTCTCTGTTTGAAGAATATCCAGATGGTGAGGGTATTTCCAATAACGATCAATGTCGCTAGTATTCCAAAAGACGTGGTAAGGACGATGTTCCAGGAGTAAAAATCCATGATTCAGGACACTGCCTCTCTTGTCACCTACATGCCATGGCCATAAGGAAATAAAACATCATTTCATGGATGTTTTGTTATATCATTATCTGTTGCTGTCAAGTGGACATTGGTTTTGTTTTGCGAGCCCGCCTATCATTACTTTAAGATACTGCACTTTTTGTTAGGCGCTTATTTTACGAATCGTATTGTAGCCATTGTCTCAAGGGCAAAGATGTCAGTTAAACTATTAAACATGGCACGGGTGAATAAATTATGTGGAAATTTCAGAATTTGCTCTCGTCTAGACTGAATGCAAGACATGAACCTATCTATTGTTGGCGTTCCATTAAAGAAAGAGTCGACAAAAGACAAAGGCATCTGAAGTCTTTTTAATTGATCGTGAGGAAATGAAGCCTTTCCACAATGTCTGTTGGGCAACACGATTCCTCTTAATTAATCTCCCACAGATATAAGCTATCCATATACTCAGTACATATAATGAGTATTTTGTTCATGTAGGCGCAAGCAACTACTTTCTATTTATTAAAATTAGAAACGGTATTATTAATGACAAGCTAACGTTTGAAGATAAACGTAAGCCGACAAACCTGTTTTCTCTATTTCTTTGTTACTGTTTTGCTATTTTGTGATTACAATCATAATCATTGTTTTCTTCATCATTGTTAATATTATCATTATTATTATTATTGTCGTTAACACCAGTCTGCCGAAATGTTCCATATTTACTCCTCATGAAGCTTGGATCAAACATATCAGCTGAAGGCGCCAATTCATATTACTTTTATATTTTTTCCGTATCCTCATATTTTTCCTGTTACAGAGGACGTTAATTTGTATAAATAATTTAAGTTTAAAATTTACTATCATTTGTAAGGTTTCCTTCAAACTTATGTCGCCTAATAAATTATTTTAGTAATTGAAAGTTTCGCTTGAATTGAAATCGATCGAAAACTTAGGCTGTCCATGCAAGCCTTCTGACTAAATTTTGAAAATTCTTCTTTCTCTCAACAAATCTTTAAAAAAGCATATGGGCTTAAAGAAGGTGTATTTTGACAACGTCTGAATAAAGTTGACTGAGGAAAAATAACGTGATGGATAATCCACAAACGGTCATCATTTATTGCCTTCCGGTTGGGGCATCATTAAGGGAATTTGAAGTATTAAGATATGTCATTCTGTTTCTGAAACTCGTTTGCGTTTCAGTCTACCCCGACGTCAGTGTGAATAGATAGAAACATGGATAAATGAAGGCTTTCTTAATCAGTTTGAAGTTAAAAGCAATCTTTTTAATGAATAATCGTCGTATTCTCCCATACTTAAAACTGTTTTCATGGAGGCTCTATGTAACTTCCAGCGTTCATACTTAGGATCAAACGAGGTGTTTCTAAAGCCGGTCAAACATCAGCTTTTCCCCGCCGTCGCAGCACCACAGTTTCTTTAGAAACTTAGGCTCCTCTATAGTTTGCTTTATGCTTGTCTTTTCCAATACGTACAAACTCGACTCTTTTTTTGTTCTTATCTTAGATAAAAAAAGGTGACACTGAGCTGTGGGTGAGGGGGAAAGCTGTTTGCAATAGTTCTGAAAGACACAACTACTAGTGGATTATTGTTTTTTCCTAAAGCCTGAATACATTCATTCATCCAACATTTTTTGTTTCAAAATTTCCCAGACCGTTGTGTTATCAGGCTTTCTAAATAAACGAGACTGGTCAAAAACCTATCGTTTATTGCATCGGTAACCCATAGAAAATTGAAACATAATATGTTTTTTTTTAAAGTTTATTTATAAAAGCAATAAACCGCACTTTCTGTCGGTTTATCAGCATAATGGCCCACTCGCAACGTTGGGGAAACATTCGAAAATTTGTCAATCACAAGTAGGAGGCGAGTGATTCGCAAACTTTTCCAGTAACACAGTTCTCCGAAAATCTGGAGTTGGTAATTATTTTAGTAAAACGATAGAAAGTGTGGTGTGTTGCTTACTGACTTTCCGCAAAGATGGCGAGAGCAACTGATAAATAAATGTATACGTGGAGTTTCACCACTCTACTTGAGAAAGATAGATTACTTCACTCCCTGTTTCCCACACTAAAACTGTTTGAAGAAAAATAATCGTCTCACTTCGGTGATTGATAAAGTCACGAATGTGCTGCTGAATTTATCTGCGGCGCCGTTAGTTTTAAACTTTGTCTCACGATAAGAATCAGAGAGCTCGACCAAATTTCTCAAAATTGATAATAAAGAACTCTAAAGCTCTCATTTTATTTGCTTCAAGGAACAGCTGGCTGCGAGTTAGTTGCGCATTTCGAATTTTCTTATGCGAGGAGTTTGTGACAATTATGTGTACTATGCGATCTAAGCGAAAGTTTTTGCCAGTTTCAGCATTCACAGATAATTACTATCTAGAGATACTATCTGTAACTAACCTTAATTCCGCAGGAAAATTTCCCCAAAACGGTATTGAAGTGGCTAATTAATACTTTTTCTTATTTTCCATAAATTTCAGAGTAGGAAAGGTCTTTCCATGCCTATGCCCATTTTTAAGGTAACAGCGGAAGGGCCAGGAGCGTTTGATGTATTTTTAACTTCCTCATAGTGACGTCTGCAAGACACACAATTGCTTGACGAAAGCCTAAACAAATGCAATAAAGACTGAAACACCTGTATGTTTGACTACGATTTCAAGAAAATAATATTTTTTTTATTCTGCCGAATTACATATAAGTTTGCCGTTTTCGAAACACTTCGTCTTTTTCATTGAAAGATAACCCCAGAAAATTACTCTTTACTTGCGTAAGCTTGATTGCAAATTTTCATCAGTATTTTTATTAGTTACATATCTGGCCTATTGTCACGTGTAACTTGTAGCAGGTGGTAAGTTGAAAGGCGAGGTATTAAAAACGAATGAATTGTTTATTATTCGGCATTATTCCCAAAGCTCTTGAGAAAACTATTATTTTGCTAGAAAAACACTGAAGTTGTCAAAATTCAGCTGGTCCGACTGATAAATGCAAACTATCATATAAACTGCGGTGTTTAACAAAGATTTCTAACCGGAAAAAGCGGTAACTTCATATGTGTAACTTGGGATTATGTCTGACTTGACTCAGTCAATAAGCATTTTATCATATGACCATGAATAACTTTTGAATATTTCGAAAAGCTTGTTTTTTACTTAAATAGGACGCAATAGGCTGGCGTGGGTTGTGTCCTCGTGTACCGGTACACAAAGGAACGAAACATTAACGAACTGCGTCACAACTCCATGCGTGGATATGAAAACAATAGGAATTCCCCCGGGACAGCCCCCTGGCATGGCTGGGGATAACCACAAAAAAAGATTCTCCGATAAAAATTCTTCCTTTCCTTTTTCGAGTCAGAGCAGGAAATTCCGATTCATCGAAGAGCGTGGCTTATTTTCTCATTTCTGCTCGCTACTGTAGTTCAGTTTATGTTCTTTTTCCGCTTGTCTTTCTCGAACACGTGAAGTGAAACAAGTTTCCTTTATCCCCGGCTATTGTAACATAGCTGTCAAGGAGTGGCATACTTGTGAAAATGTCATGCACTTGTCAAATTACGAATGCTAATGTCGAGACAGGCGTGCGCCGAATACAAGACTTGTGTGTGTAGGTTATATCAGTCGTAGGTTGTCTCGTAATTTTGTAATTATTAAATTTGCTTGCTTGGACACCACACCTCTCAAGCCTGACAATGTAGAGAACAGCCTAAAGATCTTTGTAATCAATCTTCCTTTCTAAACGAATTTTGTCCAGGTTTGGGGAGACAAGAGCGGTTTTAGAATTGTGTCATTAAGCGTCACGGATAAATTTCTGATTTACATAATTTCTTTTTCATGAGATAAAATTAGTTCAAGACACAATCTCACTCAATAGAAGCAGTAACATACCGTCCTTTATAGCGTCCTTCGTCATAAAAATGTCCCTAGAGGAAGAAAATTTCATGAGATAAATTTATTCAAGACTCAAGCTCACACCTAAGCGGCAACATGCCGTCTCAAATATCGTCCTTTGTTATAAAAATGTCCCAGGTAAGGCGGCATGTCAAAATATCAGCAATTTCCTGTGTGCGTTAAAAAATTAATTGTTTTTTTCTTAATCATGACTGAATTGATTCGAAATTTTCTGGCAGCCGACGATCCTCTCGGGACTCACAAAGGTTTCCCTCGCGTAGCTGTCTAAAATCCACCCAACAGCCCAGGTCGACCCATCGTTTCTGCCTGCAGTTGTCCCCCAGCTATTTAGATAAAATTATGGCACCTATCGTCAAAACTTTACCGTCTTACATTAAGGACAGCCAACACGCACTTGAAATTTTTGGTGACTTTAGTTTCCTTGGCCAAAGCAAACATATTTTCACTATGGATATAACATCTCTTTATACTGTCATTCCTAATGACGAAGGTCTCCGGGCCCTCAAACATTTTTTCGATCATCGCACTGTTAAGCCAGCTCTGAAACACTACTCCGTCTTGCCGAACTACTAGTGCTCACACTCAATCGCTTTTCATTCGGTGGCAACTACTACATACAGACTAATGGCGTAGCCATGGGTACTAAAATGGGACCCAGCTACGCCAATCTTTTTGTAGGTTTTATCGAACATCAAATGTAGTCAACACCACGGCCCAAAACCTGAACTCTACGGCCGTTACATTGACGATTGGATCGGTGCTACCTCCTTTACCAAAGAGGAGCTCACTCAATTTATAACCGCCGTCATTTCCTTTCATCCGGCTCTTAAATACACCTGGGAAATTTCCGACACTTCTTTGGCTTTTCTACACATCAAAATTTCAATCGAAGGCAACGTTCTATGCACTAGTGTTTACTACAAACCTACAGTTTCATATAAACGAAGAAGTCTGAGAAACTGTGAAAAAGGTATGGAGTTCTTGCCGTGTGATGGATGTGAAGATGAACACATGAATTCAGTTGTATTCATCTTCACATCCATCACAAGTCAATAACTCCATACCTTTTTCACAGTTTCTCAGACTTCGTCGTTTATGTAATGACGACTCTGATTTTTCCGAAGAATCAGAGGCAATGTGCCAGTTTTTCGATAAACGTGGCTATCCTGTCTCTGTCGTTCAAGCGGGCCACCACCGTGCCCAACAAATTGATCGACAGTCAGCACTTCAAACGGCTGAGAAGGATAACACTGACCGCATTCCATTAACTCTTACATTTCACCCTCACAACCACGCAGTTAAATCCATCATTCTTTAAAATTTTAAATTACCCCAAAACGATTCAGAGACTGGCACTATCTTTTCGCAACCCCACTTGTTTCATTCAAACGTGACCAAAACATAGGCAGCTTTTTAGTCAGGAGTTCATTTCAAACCAGTGACCAATCTGGAACTTTCAAATGCGCTCGCTCACGATGTAAAACTTGTTCTTTCATTCATAACTTAGATAGAATATCTTAACTAGTCTTTCCGGATCATGTGTACTATAGGTGGCCTCGGTCGACAATCGACCGACTATCGGTCGACAGTGGACTGATATATCGGCCGACAGTGGACCGATAAATGTGCACATATCGGCTGATGCATCGGCCGACAGTCGGTCGATAAATGTCTACATATCAGGTGATGCATTGGTCGACTATCGGTCTATATATCGGTCGACTATCGGTCGACTATCGGTCGACTATCGGTCGACTATCGGTCGACTATCGGTCGACTATCGGTCGACTATCGGCCGACTATCGGTCGACTATCGGTCGACTATCGGTCGACTATCGGTCTATATATCGGTCGACTATCGGTCGACTATCGGTCGACTGTCGGTCGACTATTGGTCGACTGTCGACCGATAGTCGGTCGATTGCCGACCGATAGTCGACCGTTATATCGGTCGATTCTCGGCCTATATGTCGACCGAGGCCACCTATAGTACACATGATCCGTGTGTCCTAGATTTCAGTCATCACCATAATGTATTACATTTGGTTGCATTGTGAAAGAGCTCGAATGAGAAATAGATCGACACCTTGAGCTTGAAACTTGAATGTGCTCAACCGTCATTAACTATGTACATCAAGCACTAACACAGCATATAAGAGAACGATGGGACATTTATAGTACTGAATCTCTTTCCCCCACTTACTTTGATTTTTTTATTATTCAAATCGAGACGTAGATTGTACACTATTTCAAATGAGCTAAAATTGATCAATTAGTTTATATAACAGTCTGGTTATATGCACATCTGGTGTATGACTTGGTAGAAACAATGTGATTGAATGGTGCTTTTGGCACGTTCTTAGTGGAAATTCAAGGGTGATTTGTACTATCCAGCTCTTAGGTGTCGAAAGGAAACGCGATGACTTCCACTTGGATACCGATACATACATACATAAATATTTACATACATATACTTCATTTATGCTCGAAATTCACAGTGTAGCTGTAGAGCTAATATCTTCGAGAAAATAAGCTAAAATGAAATAAACATATGCTACATTACAATGCCAATATTATTTATATAACTATAACTATATACAACATTATGCATGCAGAGGGAAATATAACTTATAACCGATGAGGAAACTATTTGATAAACGATAAGAAGGACGCAAATAATGCCAAAATAGCTGTTAACCTCGGTTTACATCTTAAATTAATTCAAATAATCTCTCCGACAGGATGTTCAAAAGAGAAAAGTCAGAGTACAACATAACTCTTTTTTTTTGGTTGTCAGGTATAACAAATTATGCAAGTTGCTTTTAGCAAAGAACGCATGAAATATTCTACTTCGTTCTATCGTTTTCATCCCTTGACTTATCATTAAAAATTATGAGCGGTTTTTTGAGCCCGAATTACCATGGTACGATGTTTTCCGGTTTGATGGCCGAATTAGATAGACATTTATGTCTGATGATATTGCCGCTTTTACTTCATTTTGAGGGGTAAATATCAAGACTATTTATCTCAGCTGATGTGAAACTGTCTGATATGGCCCTCGATGCTTTCGTTCTCGGTAAGTATACATATTTGTTT
>NC_142672.1:30612585-30615085 GCF_964200805.1 Pocillopora damicornis | reverse complement strand
CGATCCTTAAAAGCTAATACATTGATAGAAACGATAAAAAATACAAGAGCTCTCACGAGCGTTGCAGCCATCTTGGCATGCACACATTTTTGACTGTGTTTCCGCTGTTTTCTTTTTAGGCATAAGCCTTATGCGATAGATATGGCCGTGGGAAGTATTGTAAAAACTTAAAGCTAAAACAATTGACTGAACACTCCAACATTCAAAGAACGATTGCTTGAGAGGAATTTTTCTCTAACCCTCCATGGCCACATTTACAAGTTAGTAAATAAAAAAATAGCCTAAGAAGTGTTTGAAATTAAAAAACCCTCATACCCCTGGATTAGAAGGTTTGCCGGCGATTACTCCAGATAACAACGCGCAGCAATTAGATGGCAAAAAGTACATTTGAGGCTTAAACAGGTCGGAAAAATTAAATAAATGCGTTTTATGCAAGATGGAAAGATTAGTTTTAATTTGTTAGCCAAAAGTCCATTAGTGCAACAGACTTGGATGACATTTTGTCAAACCTTTTCCCAATAAAGCCAAGGGAAGTTGTAAGGTCTCAGATCATCTTACAAGGACCACTGTCAAAGGAAGATGCTGTAGCTAATTAGCATTTTAAATTTTTACCTTAACGGAATTCTATCTTACTACAAGTTACAAGGTGTCTTCATTTCGTTCACAGACAAAATATGGAAACTTCAGCTGAAATATTTTTCATACAAGCGTGATCAGAGGAGAGCCTTCTCTTCGACCTTAATTTGCATATCAAAATTCACCAATTTGTACGAAAGAATTCTCAAAATGCAAGCGTTAATCGGGCTAAAAAAGCTTATCAGTGTATAGTTTATACACCAATGAAGTAACTGACTGCCTCAAACCCGCGGGTATATCTGTAGCTTTCATCCACCAACATCTTAAGAATAACGCAAATTCATGTGTTTGCTAAATTGGCTCGTGTTAGTGATAAGTTGCAAAATTCTGAAACTCGACTAAGATCTCCTTTTGACCGTTTAAACTTCATTTGTTTATCTTTTACGTTGAGGATTTTAGGTTTTCTTAACAACTGAATGGTGTGTTGCTTAATAACTCTCCGCAAAGATGGTGAGAGCAATTGATAACTAAATGTACATGTGGAGTTTCACTACTCTACTTGAGAAAAGTAGAAGATTGCTTCACTCCCTGTTTCCCACACCAAAAATATTTGAAGAAAAATAATCATCATACTTCGGTGATTGATAAAGTCACGAATGTGCTGCTGAATTTATCTGCGGCGCCGTTAGTTTTAAACTTTGTCTCACGATAAGAATCAGGGAGCTCGACCAAATTTCTCAAAATTGATAGTAAAGAACTCTTAAGCTCTTATTTTATTTGCTTCAAGGAACAGCTGGCTGCGAGCTAGTTGCGTATTTCGAATTTTCTTATGCGAGGAGTATGTGACAATTATGTGAACGGTCCGCGATCCAAGCGAAAGTTTTTGCCAGCTTAAGCATTCACAGATAATTCTAATTAGACTTAGCGAAAGCTTTACCTTACATATGGGACGGTATTTGTAATAGCTTAACGGCGGTCAAACTTCTTCGCAAGGTTGGAACTGCTGTCTTTTAATTCTACCAGTCTTCACCTGTCACAGTGCAGAGAGTTAAAAATTAGGTTTAAAAAGCGAAAAATGAATTACTAGAGATACCGTAGCTAACCTTAATTCCGCAGGAAAATTTCCCCAAAACGGTATTGAAGTGGCTAATAAATACTTTTTCTCCAAAGTTTAAGATTAACTCATCCAAACTGAGGTTCTTCTAAGTGCTAAATGCTTTTTTACCTTTTAAATACCACAGTTTCTGTTCATTTTCTATAAATTTCAGAGTAGGAAAGGCCTTTCCAAGCCTATGCCCATATTTAAGGTAACAGCGGAAGGGCCAGGAGCGTTTGATGTATTTTATTTCCTCATAGTGACGTCTGCAAGACACACAATTGCTTGACGAAAGCCTAAACAAATGCAATAAAGACTGAAACACCTGTATGTTTGACAATGATTTCAAGAAAATAATATTTTTTTTATTCTGCCGAATTACATATAAGTTTGGCGTTTTCGAAATACTTCGTCTTTTTCATTGAAAGATAACCCCAGAAAATTACTCTTTCCTTGCGTGAGCTTGATTGCGAATTTTCATCAGCATTTTTATTAATTACACATCTGACCTAATGTCACGTGTAACTTGTAGCAGGTGGTAAGTTGAAAGGCGAGGTATTAAAAAGAATGAATTGTTTATTATTCGGCATTATTCCCAAAGCTCTTGAGAAAACTATTATTTTGCTAGAAAAACACTGAAGTTGTGAAAATTCAGCTGGTCCGACTGATAAATGCAAACTATCATATAAACTGCGGTGTTTAACAAAGATTTCTAACCGGAAAAAGCGGTAACTTCATGTGTAACTTGGGATTATGTCTGACTTGACTCAATCAATAAGCATTTTATCATATGACCATGAATAACTTTTGAATATTTCGAAAAGCTTG
>NC_142672.1:30595085-30607585 GCF_964200805.1 Pocillopora damicornis | reverse complement strand
TGGCACTGTCGAGGTTCCTTGTAGAGTAAATCTTGAGCTGTGTATGCAAATGGACTGGGGCTTCTTTCTGGGGAAATCATAGAGGATGAACCTGCACAATGACTAGATCCTGCAAATGGGCTGGGGCTTCTTCCTGGGAAAATGATAGAGGATGAACCTGCAGAATAACTAACTGCGGGCTGCCTTTGTGACATGAAGAGTTCCATTAACTTTAATTCATGCTCACGAGCTCGCTGATTTTCCTCTTTGAAAAAATGCATCAGCTGTGTTGTTGGGTCATTATTAACCACTTTTTCAAAAAGCTCCACAGCTGTGGACAAAGCGCTAGAAGAGTTCTGAGATTTGACTTTCTTTCTTCTACCCTTCCTTATAGGCACAAATTGTTTCTTGTCAGAGTCGTCACCTTGGTCAAGACCGTCACTTGATTGCTCATCAGTGGGGGTTCTGTTATCTGATGCTCTTTTCACTGGCTCCCCGTCCGACAACTGCAGTGATGAAGAAGACTCTATTGCCATGTCAGGGTTACATGAATCCCTTGTTTGGACCAGTGGAAATAGTTGATTAAACCAGGCTCCCAGCTGCTTTTCATCTTGAACCCTTTTTACGCCCGTCGAGGTCTTGACAGTCAATGCAATTTTTTTGCACTCAGATATGCATTTCTTAAACTTGTTCCTGAGCTGATCTACGCTAAACGGGAAGCTACCATCTTCATATCTCTGGCCCAAATCTTTGAGCACATTAGCATATATTTCTGCGTTCTTCGAATTTTTCGTGTTCGTGAAAATCAACTTCTTCTTATAGTACTCGCTACTACATATCACATCTACTAAATCATTGATATGTCGCTCTTCCCATACGCTTCTCCGTCCCTTTCGCTTCTTTTTCCTCGAGCTGCACACCTCACTCTGTTCACTGACTCCTGTGTCGGATTCGTTTGAATCAGTCTCTTTGTCGTTATCTGGAGAATAGCTGTCGAATGATGCAGGTGAATATCTTTTTAAAAAAGTTCGGGAAACGTCGGCGGAGCTATTGTCACCGTCGGATTCCTCTTCTCTCAAGCTTTCGGGCAAAACGGGTAGATTTTTGCGCCACGACGCCATTTGTCTTTTTTTATTTATTAGTGCGCATGCGTAATAGTATGCAAATAATGCAAAATCCGTTAAATTAATTTATGAATTGAGTTCGGCGCGACAGTAGCACAACGTTTGAAACCAAGTCGTGCTACTGCCGTGCGGCACGGCAAGGCCTGCCGCGCTAAGTAGTCGTGCCGAACCTAATTCAGCCGTGCCGCGCTTAATGGTTTCAAACGGCGTGCTACTGCCGTGCTTAAATCGAAATTACTATTTCATTTGAGTTCGGCACGGCAGTAGCACGACGTTTGGAACAGGCCTTAAATCCATCATTCTTAAAAATTTTAAATTACTCCAAAACGATTCAGAGACTGGCACTATCTTTTCGCAACCCCCACTTATTTCATTCAAACGTGACCAAAACATAGGCAACTTTTTAGTCAGGAGTTCATTTCAAACCAGTGACCAATCTAGAACTTTCAAATGCGCTCGCTCACGATGCAAAACTTGTTCTTTCATTCATAACGTAGATAGAATATCGGGACCCAAGATATCCATTAAGATCATTGATCACTTTACGTGTACCTCCGCCAATGTTATTCGCTGCATAACTTGCACTTATTGCAATAAGTTATACATCGGCGAAGCAGGAAGACGACTAAGTGACCGATTCCGAGAACACCTTCGCGACGTGGAAAGAAATGACAAGGACGCACCCAAACCACTCGCTATACACTTTAATCTTCCTAATCATTCTGAACAGCATATGGCAGTTTGCGGCCTTTCCTTACATCTAGGCAGTTTGGAAAGCCGTAAAACAATAGAACAAAATTTTATCTTCCAAATCGGCACCCTCAACCCCCACGGAATCAACGAGCGCTTTTCATTCAACTAATTTATTCCTGTTTGCTTGTCACCATATTCCCACCAATGGCGTAGCTCCACTTTCTGTACCCACACACATCCCACAATTCCTTCAATCGCTCTAACGAAGGGCTAACGCTCGAAACGTCAGCTTTTTAACCCTTTACGGTGGCTAATTTACGTTTTCAACTCAGTTGTTAACACTAAATTACCTGCTATACTCTCCTACCGACGCAACACCACAGTTTCTTTAAAAACTTACCCCTTTATTCATTTGTCTTAAAAATAGAGGCCTTAAGTCTAATAACACATTTTGAGGCTGGTAAAGTGCAACTCAATCTTTTATTTATGTCAAATTACTTATTATATGTGGAAATTCTCCCTGTAAGTATATTTACCTATTCATAGCCTCACTATCCGATGGATAGGGGCCAAGAGTTCCAAGCCATTGCCACTCAACTATTAAAAAAGATGTTTGATGTTCTAATACTAGACCCTGTGAGCAGGGTACCTGGGATACTTGGAATCAAGTGTAGTGATACTACGGGTGTAGGACTAGTATACTGAAATAGTGCGCTCAAGTCTGGCCAAGGGCATAGACCTATTTCAAAACATAGGCATGCTATGCATGCAAGAGTTACTTTTTTGTAGGGTGGGTGGATTACTTGAAACATTGTGAGTGATGTCTACATTCTTACAAAAGGAGAGAAGAATATTAATGTGGGAAAGAACGAAAATGTCGAATTACCTCACTCACAGGTATTTTGTGGTAGATTATGTGTGTTTTGCGAATAAATGTAACCAAAAATAAACTGTATTGGTGCCACGGATACCTGTTAGTACAAAATGCAGACAGCAGACTGCAGACCGGATAAAAAATATAGACTGCAGACTGCAGAGTGGGTACAAAATGCAGACTATGAATCTGAAGAGTTTTTACGTCTGGTATATAATAACATATCATCTTACAGCTTACCGAGCGTCACGCAATCGCTTTTCTGCGATCCGCTTTCACGATTATTTGCACTATTGTGGAATATTCCTGGCACATTTCTTGATGAAAATCGATCGCAATATTATTTTAAGCCTTCAATATAGTCTTCTTACTTTGCGCGCGAGTTGGTTGATGTGATGTCTGTACAGATTTTACCAACATAATTAAAGTAGATGACGTGAATAACAGTGATGGTAAAGCAAGCTTAAAACGGCAGAAATCGCCAGAAAATACAACGGATACACAGGGTATGAGTAAGTTTTATTGATTTTACGAGAAAAATGTTCATATTTTGAAATATGTATCGTTGTAAATCGACCATACTTCGTTCCCTGTACTATTCTTTATAACGTGCAGTTCCTTTCGTAACTTAACACCGAGTCACACAACGCGTGACGCGTTCATGAATTAATCGTTGGCTTTTTCTCGAGACGTGAGCTTGGGCCGCCTGTGACAAGACAATTGCGTAAACAATATTTAACATAATAACATTTTACACAAAAAAACACAAGGTTTTGGATCACGTATTTATTAAAAAAGAATATCCATACAACTACAATGAAAACAAACATAAGATTCACCTTTCTGATCGTGAAATTAATACCATTCGTACTGTTATCGTAGCTACGTTCCTTGCCATCAAGTGAATCCAACATGTCGTCTTTCTTCACAAGCAGTTTGCATCCATTATAGTTATGTTCTTCAGTCTCACGGTAGTAGCGTTGTTCAATAGATTGCATAGAGTATATGCAGTTTTGTTTCAGATTTCAGATTTTGCTTTTTACAACAAGTAACGTTTTTCAACTAAGACATTGGCATACTTAGCATACAAGGCATTCAAGGCTTTCATGGCTTTCAAGCGTTGGCGACTCAATCCGTTCCAAAATTACCGCTCAATAACATATTTCAGTGTGGATTAGCCGCGATGAATACGACTTGTATATGCGTCTGTAAGTATTTTGCGCGTTTGCGCCATAATGCTCCAGGAGATTGCAATCCAAATACGTTAAAATACAAAACAACTGACCAAAAAGTTTTATAAGCAAAATCTCGTGATTCATCATGTGACCCGACCCTGTCTGTGCATGACAACGTCAATCATCATCAAGATAAAAGAATAAAGGGGTAAGTTTCTAAAGAAACTGTGGTGCTGCGTCGGTGGGAGAGTATAGCAGGTAATTTAGTGTTAACAACTGGGTTGAAAACGTAAATTAGCCACCGTAAAGGGTAAAAAAGCTGACGTTTCGAGCGTTAGCCCTTCGTCAGAGCGATTAGAGGAATTGTGGGTTGTGTGTGGATTTATATGTAGAAAGTGGAGCTACGCCATTGGTGGGAATATGGTGACGAGAAAACAGGAATAAATTAGTTGAATGAAAAGCGCTCGTTGATTCCGTGGGGATTAAGGGTGCCGATTTGGAATATAAATTTTTGTTCTAGTGTTTTACGGCTTTCCAAACTGCCTAGATGTAAGGAAAGGCCGCAAACTGCCATATGCTATTTAGAATGATAAGGAAGATTAAAGTGTCTAGCGACTGATGAATAAAGGGGTAAGTTTCTAAAGAAACTGTGGTGCTGCGTCGGTGGGAGAGTATAGCACGTAATTTAGTGTTAACAACTGGGTTGAAAACGTAAATTAGCCACCGTAAAGGGTAAAAAAGCTGACGTTTCGAGCGTTAGCCCTTCGTCAGAGCGATTTAGCGACTGGCTTGGATGCGTCCTTGTCATTTCTTTCCACATCGCGAAGGTGTTCTCGGAATCGGTCACCCAGTCGTCTTCCTGTCTCGCCGATGTATAACTTATTGCAATAAGTGCAAGTTATGCAGTAAATAACATTGGCGGAGGTACACGTAAAGTGATCAATGATCTTAATGGATCTTTTGGGTCCCGATATTTTCTCTACGTTATGAATGAAAGGACAAGTTTTGCATCGTGAGCGAGCGCATTTAAAAGTTCCAGATTGGTCATAGGTTTGAAATGAACTCCTGACTAATAAGTTGCCTATGTTTTTGTCACGTTTGAATGAAATAAGTGGGGGTTGCGAAAAGATAGTGCCAGTCTCTGAATCGTTTTGGAGTAATTTAAAATTTTTAAGAATGATAGATTTAACTGCGTGGTTGTGAGGGTGAAATGTAAGAGTAAATGGAATGCGGTCAGTGTTCTCCTTCTCGGCCGTTTGTAGTGCTGCCTGACGATCGATTTGTTGGGCACGGTGGTAGCCCGCTTGAACGACAGAGACAGGACAGCCACGTTTATCGAAAAACTGGCACATTGTCTCTGATTTTTCGGAAAAATCAGAGTCGTCACTACATAAACGACGAAGTCTGAGAAACTGTGAAAAAGGTATGGAGTTCTTGACGTGTGATGGATGTGAGGATGAATACAACAAGTAACTATGTGAATCTGTAGGTTTGTAGTAAACACTAGTACATAAGCCGTTGCCTTCAATTGAAATTTTGATGTCTAGAAAAGCCAAAGAAGTGTCGGAAATTTCCCAGGTATATTTAAGAGCCGGATGAAAGGAATTGACGGCGGTTATAAATTGAGTGAGATCCTCTTTGGTAGAGGAGGTAGCGCCGATGCAATCGTCAATGTAGCGGCCGTAGAGTTGAGGTTTTGGGCCGTGGTATTGGCTAAAAAATTGATGTTCGATAAAACCTACAAAAAGATTGGCGTAGCTGGGTCCCATTTTAGTACCCATGGCCACGCCATTAGTTTGTTTGTAGTAGTTACCACCGAATGAAAAGCAATTGAGTGTGAGTACTAGTTCGGCTAGACGGAGTAGTGTTTCAGAGCTAGGTTCCTTAACAGTGCGTTGATCGAAAAAATGTTTGAGGGCCCGGAGGCCTTCGTCATTGGGAATGACAGTGTAAAGAGATGTTATATCCATGGTGAAAATAAGTTTGTTTTGGTCGAGGAAACTAAAGTCACGAAAAATTTCAAGTGCGTGTTGGCTGTCCTTAATGTAAGACGGTAGAGTTTTGACGATAGGTGCCATAATTTTGTCTAAATAGCTGGAAATAATATAAGTTCAGTGGGACAACTGCAGGCAGAAACGATGGGTCGACCTGGGTTGTTAGGTTTGTGGATTTTAGGTAAAAAGTAAATACAAGAAGTTCTAGGAGTAGTAATGATGAGATTTTTAACAGTGGCCGGCAATTCTTGTTTAGCTATAAGATCGTTAATGGTATTTTTGACAATGTTTTGGTTAATTAAAGTGAGATCTTTGTCGACTTTAGCATAAAAGGAGGTGTCAGAAAGTTGCCGCAAAGCTTCTTTTTGATAGAGGTCGGCCCGCCAAACAACAACTGCACCGCCTTTATCGGCCGCCTTAATGACAATGTCTTTGCGTTTTTTTAGACTTCTTAGTGCCGACCACTCTTCCGAAGAAAGATTGGAAAATTTGGTGTTACGATTGAATTTAAGTTTGTTGATATCGTGGCGACATTTTTTGAGGAAAAAATCTAAAGATGAGAACTGGCCCTCTGGGGGAGTCCATTTTGACTTTCGAATCTGGAGTGTTTCGAAAGTATCTTTGTTCGAGGTGTTAGAATCATCCTCTTTGTCATGAAAAAAGGCTTTCAACTGAACGCGGCGAAGGAATTTTTCAACGTCTTGCTTAACTGAAAATTCATCGGTTTTTTGTGATATGGGAACAAAATTTAAGCCCTTGCTGAGAACTGATTTTTCTGAATCGGAAAGTAGTAAATTTTCTGGAATGGTAACTACAGTTTTGAGGTTTTCAGGCGATGAGTCGTTATCTGATCATCAAGATAACATGCGTGATCAGCATGTGAACACCTCATTGGATCACAGTTGTCATGCTGTTGAGGGATAACACGCGTGATCAGCATGTGAACACCTTATTGGATCACAACTAGTACTATTGCGCAATTTTTCCATTTTGTGGCGGAGGAAAAAAAAAAAAAAAAGACGACAAAAAAACAAAGGCATTTTATGACTGGGCTACCACAGATATCCCAGTAATAACACTTGAAATTTTAACTGCTATTAGGAAATCATGAATAGATTAGTGATAATGATTTTTGAGGAGCCGTTTATTCATTCTAATGATTGTGAGTTTATTCAGGAGGGAGCATAATTGGGATGTTTGGAATGTAGGTTTGCGTCAAACTTTTTAATTCGCCTAGTGCGTCATCTGGAGATTATATAATATGTTGGTGCTGCACCAATAAAACGGCAGGTGTATAACCATTACTTAATTTCAACGTTGCAAGTAGCTGCTTACGCAACAACGTTTTGTTGGGATTTGCTAGTCATGTGATCAAACTTCATGCCGTAAAATCTGAAAGGTAGATCAACGGAAACATTAAATAATATATAGGACGTGTTTGTATCCAAAAAGGGCAACTACTTCCAAAATATTACAGAGGGTCCACTTGATTTGCCGACTAAGAGGATGCAACGCCTGAAAAATTTGTATCGCACAGAACCACGGTGCCAATATTATGTAGTCATCAGATGGATAACAAATAAAAGCACTCGGCCGAAGTAAACAAAATTGATTCAGGCTCTTGCTAGTTTCGTCACAGGCGGCCCAAGCTCACGTCTCGAGAAAAAGCCAACGATGAATTCATGAACGCGTCACGCGTTGTGTGACTCGGTGTTAAGTTACGGAAGGGACCGTTGAAAATTTGAACACGTTATAAGGAATAGTATGGGGAACGAAATATGGTCGATTTACAACGATAAATATTTCGAAATATGAATATTTTACATGTAAAATCAATAAAAACTTACTCATGCCCCGTGTATCCGTCGTAGTTTCTGGTGATTTCTGCTGTTTTAAGCTTGCTTTACCATCACTGTTATCCATATCAAAAGACGTTCTAAAAGCTCTCGCAGAGAATCAAATGTTGTGATTCCAAATGACTTAAGGGTAAATATTCTTTAATTACTTTAAGGATATAAATTTTTTCAACTTTAGTACCGTTAAGTTGTGTTTGAGAGTTTCAGTTGCGGTGTATCAGAAGCATAAAACGTGTCTTCAAAGACACCGCCATTCCGCCATCACGCGTGTTCTGTGTTAACTTAAAGCACAATATGTGTAGATGTTGGTTCTACTGCTTATCACAAAGTTGGAACATCCTTGTGCTGAATTCTTGTGCCTATTTTGCAAGCATTTAGCAAAAATACTGTTTACCCAGTTTAAAATTCCACTGTGTACTGTTTACCCAAAAACCCTGCTGACCCTGATTAAAGAAATAAACAAGTTTGTGGTTTGAATTGACTTTTGACATATGATGTTCTTCCATATTATCTTCCAGAAACGGTTTCGGTTCATCTACAAAAAGATGGTAGAAAAAAAAGTGACACAAGGTTTCATCATTGATGAGGAGTATGTTATTTTTTTACCATACATAAGATGATGTGTTTAAATAGTAAGGCACTAAGAGAGATGGCATGCAAGATATTAGAATTAAAACTTTACCACCATGAACTAAATCTCTCTCTGACCAGCTTCTTCTAAGGGACTGTTAGTTATCTGTTTTGAGGCCAGTGTTTAGAGTCTGGGGCCAGTGTTTAGAGTCTGGGGCCAGTGTAAAATATTCAAATTGGGAGTAGGAGGTGGTAAACTTTTAGAATCTGTTATTTCAACTATTATGTTGCTGATAGATTAATACATGCAAATTTTTGTTTTGAGAAATCTTTTCCCTCCAGGAACCAGAAATCCTAATGTCAGTTTGAAGGTGTAAAAAGCATGTAGCTTCTGCACTGTACCAGCAGTGATTAGAAAATTGTCCCTCTTGTATAACTGCTTTACTTGAATTATTATTTCCTTTTTTGGCTGAATAATAATAATAATATTATTATAACTGCCTCTGGCTATTGTTTAAAACAAAAATAACATTCTCATTTTCATTACAGTCCACAGTCAGAGAGAAACCAGAGTATTTTTACAAAAGTGAAAGAAGTACTGAAAAAAGAGCATGGAGGAGAAAGCTGCCTATGGACTGACTTACAAATGGAAGGTATTACATTACAGGAATCAAGTTTTAATGTTGTGTGCAAGTTAGAACAAGAAACATTTACCTTGTGCAAAATCAAACAAATTTTCTGAAATATGTTGGACAGAAAACTTAAAAACTGAGAGGGAAAACACAATATTACCATCATTAATTCTTTTAATTAATATATATCCATAAGCTGATGTTACATATACACATAGACTTGTCATTGTATTGTAATTTTAGGATATCATGCAGCGATAATAATTATTGTTTTTAACTCAACAGCTCAGTTTTATCAGTACTTCAAAACAACTAAAGAAAGAGAGCAGAGGATAAGAAAAGGGAAAAATGAAGAGCATAAAGAAAAGTGCAAAAGGAGCAGGCGTTTGCTAAATGTAAGGACTAGCTAAGTTGTCTTGCTTTTGCCATGCTAAACCTATATTCAAGAATAAATTTTCAAGATAGTGTGGCTGAAGCATGGCTTCTGAATCAAACGTTTCAATTCAGTTTGACAACAAGTGTTGTTTAATACTGTGGCAAATTTGTGCATGGCATTGTACCACAATACAATGTGGGATAATATACAGCAACAAAAAATGAAACAATGCCATGCACAAATTTGTCATACACTGTAAGTAGGACTGGTATGTTTACAACTGGTGTACAAATACACATTAATTAGGAAAGTCAACCTTGCTGGTAGTTAACCAAATAACATGGGTTTGCTTTAATTTAGTACTGTTTTGTAGCACGAATTTTTTTCTGGGAGTTCTATTTATTGCTGATTGTTATTTTCATATTTTATATCTTTTGTGGGATATCATTTTGAGTTAGAAAAGTATTTCTATTTGACAATAAATTATATGTTTCATAGATATAATTTGGTCTGGTTATTAACTAAATAATGACTAAATTGTTGCTTTTTGTTCCATTAGAAACTGGAAAGGCGTCAGTCATCCTATGAGATGCTACAAGCTTCTATGACACCAAAAGAAAAACAGTATTATAGTGAAATCCTTTACATTGATTATATGAGTAGCAAAGAATCAGATTATGAGGAGCAAGAAGATTTCATTACTGGTGAAAAAGAAAAGAAACTGGCAAGATATGTAACCAAGAAGCTATCATGGGAAAGAACAAGCTTGACAAATGCAAAAGCCAGGCTAGACAGAACCTACAAAAATAATTTGACCCCCCATGCCAGGGCAATGGCTAAGCCAAGGAGTGTTGGTGGCATGTCGGAGAGGCCTGCACCTGCTGGCCCACTTTGGGCTGTCAGGCAGATAAACAAAGAGTCGTGATTGAAAAAATACTTAACACTTTTTTTACTTTTTATTCATTTATTTATCATGTATTTAATGGCAAACTAAAGTAATTGTTTTGTTAGAACAAATTATTGTCATCTAGATCACAGGGATAGTTTCTTCCAAGTATTGTTAAATTTATTGACTTATGATGGGGAAAATTTGTTCCTGTCAAGCATAAATAAGCTAGGTATGTGTGACATTTTAACCCTTTAACTCCCAAGATCTGATTGGTAACTATCCTCTCTAGCTGCTACATATTTCCCTGTAACTTAGTTATGAGAATCTGGTGTGATATCAAGACAAAGACCTATACCTGATAAGTTTGAGAATTCTCATTATCTCTTTGCTGGATAAGTTCAAGATATTTTGGGGAGAAGTTACTTGTTAATCACTCCTGGGAGTTAAAGGGTTAATTACAAATAGGCAGTAGCTTTAAGAATGTGTACCAGTGAATTTAAAATAAAAGAAACTTGAAACATATATTGTTTAGTGTGATATGTGACCTGGTGGGTGGCAGTTTAGTAATGAAACAACAAAACAATAATATTTCACTGATTTCACAAATTTGATTCAAAACTAAAATAAGCAACAAATTTTGAGCAGATTAATTTGCATTAAATGGTACTTTGACAACATTAAATGTTTGAGCTCTGTTTACTTCAATTAAACAGTACTTAAACATACAGGAATGTTTTGGACACATTTAATGTGCACTTAAACCTGCATTAAGTTTTAGCCTTAAGATAGTATAAGCCAGGTTTAAGTCCAACTTAAATCTAGGTATAAGTGACTTAAACATCAACTTAAACTTATTAAACCTGAGTTTAAGACAGGATTAATCCATGTTTAAGGACACCTAAATATATCTTTTCTCCATGTGCACATTACAATGCCAATATTATTTAAAAACTATATACAATATTATGCATGCAGAGGGAAATATAACTTATAACCGATGAGGAAACTATTTGATAAACGAGAAGAAGGACGAAAATAATGCCAAAATAGCTGAACCTCGGTTTACATCTTAAATTAATTCAAATTATCTCTCCGACAGGATGTTCAAAAGAGAAAAGTCAGAGTACAATATAACTCTTTTTTTTTATTGTCAGGTATAACAAATTATGCAAGTTGCTTTTAGCAAAGAACGCATGAAATATTCTACTTCATTCTATCGTTTTCATCCCTTGACTTGTCATTAAAGATTATGAGCGGTTTTTTGAGCCCGAATTACCACGGTACGATGTTTTCCGGTTTGATGGCCGAATTAGATAGACATTTATGTCTGATGATATTGCCGCTTTTACTTCATTTTGAGGGGTAAATATCAAGACTATTTATCTCAGCTGATGTGAAACTGTCTGATACGGCCCTCGATACTTTCGTTCTCGGTAAGTATACATATCTGTTTACCTCGGCTTTGAACTAGCTAGATATTCATTTAGCTATCTTACTTTTACACACAAACAGATGATGAACAGCACGATTTCCCCTCAATTGTATCACTTGTCAGTAAAAAATGTCGAATTATCAATTTAAAAAATCAATCAATCAAACTGCACTCTCCTGTTTAGAGCTCGGTGATAAGAACTGCTTGTAAATCTTACTAAGGATACAGCTGACCCAGACTCAGCTGATGGTAAAACCCTAGCTCTAAATATCTGATGAGGACCTACACAACAACGAAGCAAGTGTAGCAGGAAGTTTTTAAATTCTGGAATTTTTAGTGGATAAATGATTACGTTTACGAAAGAATTGCTGTATTGTAAAACCCTGATGATGAATACTGTCAGTTGCAGATGAGAAAAAGATGGAAAAACATGCAAATTTACTAATATGTTAATAATCTGGAACGGAAGCCAGGTAAAAACAGAAGCTCCTGTTATCAAAAGTAATGTGTTTGCCAATTTGGTCTCTCTGATGATATTGTTATGGTTACATATTGGTGATTTTTGTTTCCTCCAAATTACAAAATACGCTACACACATAACTAATAGAGGTGTTACAGGAAACAAAACTAGAAAGTAGATTACCCTGTCTCTTATAATGAAGTTTAAGTATACATCAGTGAGAACAGTGAATATTGCTGCTATAATCCACGGTATGGAAATGGCACAGATATAAATACGAAAGTTTGCAGTTCTATGACGATAAGGCCAACCAATGGAGAACATTCTTTCCAAGGAAATGACTGCAAGTGTATAAATGGACGATGTACTTGTAAACATGTCAACAATGTTGAAAACACGCCATGTTGTTATTGAAGCTGATTCAAATGCCGCTATGAAAAGAGGAA
>NC_142672.1:30547585-30590085 GCF_964200805.1 Pocillopora damicornis | reverse complement strand
AACCCTTGGATTAGAAGGTTTGCCGACGATTACTCCAGATAACAACGCGCCGCAATTAGATGGCAAAAAGTACATTTGAGGCTTAAACAGGTCGGAATAATTAACTAAATGCGTTTTATGCAAGATGGAAAGATTAGTTTTAATTTGTGAGCCAAAAGTCCATTAGTGCAACAGACTTGGATGACATTTTGTCAAAACGTTTCCCAATAAAACCAAGGGAAGTAGTAAGGTATCAGATCATCTTACAAGGACCACTGTCAAATGAAGATGCTGTAGCTAATTGGCATTTTAAATTTTTACATTAACGGAATTCTATCTTACTACAAGTTACAAGATGCCTTCATTTCGTTCACAGACAAAATATGGAAACTTCAGCTGAAATATTTTTCATACAAGCGTGATCAGAGGAGAGCCTTCTCTTCGACCTTAATTTGCATATCAAAATTCACCAATTTGTACGAAAGAATTCTCAAAATGCAAGCGTTAATCGGGCTAAAAAAGCTTATCAGTGTATAGTTTATACACCAATGAAGTAACTGACTGCCTCAAACCCGCGGGTATATCTGTAGCTTTCATCCACCAACATCTTAAGAATAACGCAAATCCATGTGTAAGTTGCAAAATTCTGAAACTCGACTAAGATCTTCTTTTGACCGTTTAAACTTCATTTGTTTATCTTCTACGTTGAGGATTTTAGGTTTTCTTAACAACTGATTGGTGTGTTGCTTAATGACTCTCCGCAAAGATGGTGAGAGCAATTGATAAATAAATGTACATGTGGAGTTTCACTACTCTACTTGAGAAAAGTAGAAGATTGCTTCACTCCCTGTTTCCCACACCAAAAATATTTGAAGAAAAATAATCATCTTACTTCGGTGATTGATAAAGTCACAAATGTGCTGCTGAATTTATCTGCGGCGCCGTTAGTTTTAAACTTTGTCTCACGATAAGAATCAGAGAGCTCGACCAAATTTCTCAAAATTGATAGTAAAGAACTCTAAAGCTCTTATTTTATTTGCTTCAAGGAACAGCTGGCTGCGAGTTAGTTGCGTAATTCGAATTTTCTTATGCGAAGAGTTTGTGACAATTATGTGTACTGTCCCCGATCCAAGCGAAAGTTTTTGCCAGCTTAAGCATTCACAGATAATTCTAATTAGACTTAGCGAAAGCTTTACCTTAAGCTAAGATTCGATGAAAAGAACTCAGATCACAGAAGAATAGCTTAACAGCGGTCAAACTTCTTTGCAAGGTTAGAACTGTTGTCTTTTAATTCTATCAGTCTTCACCTGTCACAGTGCAGAGAGTTAAAAATTAGGTTTAAAAAGCGAAAAATGAATTACTAGAGATACCGTAACTAACCTTAATTCCGCAGGAAAATTTCCCCAAAACGGTATTGAAGTGGCTAATAAATACTTTTTCTCCAAAGTTCAAGATTAACTCATCCAAATTGAGATTCTTCTCAGTGCAAAATGCTTTTTTCCCTTTTAAATACCACAGTTTCTGTTCATTTTCTATAAGTTTCAGAGTAGGAAAGGCCTTTCCATGCCTATGCCCATTTTTAAGGTATCAGCGGAAGGGCCAGGAGCGTTTGATGTATTTTTAACTTCCTTATAGTGACGTCTGCAAGACACACAATTGCTGAACGAAAGCCTAAACAAATGCAATAAAGACTGAAACACCTGTATGTTTGACTATGATTTCAAGAAAAAAATTTTTTTTTTAATCTGCCGAATTACATATAAGTTTGCCGTTTTCGAAATACTTCGTCTTTTTCATTGAAAGATAACCCCAGAAAATTACTCTTTCCTTGCGTAAGCTTGAGGATTTTCATCAGCATTTTTATTCATAACATATCTGGCTTGTAGCAGGTGGTAAGTTGAAAGGCGAGGTATTAAAAAGAATGAATTGTTTATTATTCGGCATTATTCCCAAAGCTCTTGAGAAAACTATTATTTTGCTAGAAAAACACTGAAGTTGTGAAAATTCAGCTGGTCCGACTGATAAATGCAAACTATCATATAAACTGCGGTGTTTAACAAAGATTTCTAACCGGAAAAAGCGGTAACTTCATATGTGTAACTTGGGATTATGTCTGACTTGACTCAGTCAATAAGCATTTTATCATATGACCATGAATAACTTTTGAATATTTCGAAAAGTTTGTTTTTTACTTAAATAGGACGCGATAGGCTGGCGTGGGTTGTGTCCTCGTGTACCGGTACACAAAGGAACGAAACATTAACATTAACGAACTGCGTCACAACTCCATGCGTGGATATGAAAACAATAGGAATTCCCCCGGGACAGCCCCCTGGCGTGGGTGGGGATAATCACAAAAAAAGATTCTCCGATAAAAATTCTTCCTTTCCTTTTTCGAGTCAGAGCAGGAGATTCCGATTCATCGAAGAGCCTGGCTTATTTTCTCATTTCTGCTCGCTACTGTAGTTCAGCTTGTTTTTTTTCCGCTTGTCTTTCTCGAACACGTGAAGTGAAACAAGTTTTCTTTATCCCTATCGTAACATAGCTGTTAAGGAGTGGCATACTTGTGAAAATGTCATGCACTTGTCAAATTACGAATGCTAATGTCGAGACAGGCGTGCGCTGACTACGAGACTTGTGTGTGTAGGTTATATCAGTCGTAGGTTGTCTCGTAATTTTGTGAATATTAAATTTGCTTGCTTGGACACCGCACCTATCAAGCCTAACAATGTAGAGAACAGCCTAAAGATCTTTGTAATCAATCTTCCTTACTAAACGAATTTTGTCTAGGTTTGGGGAGACAAAAGCGGTTTTAGAATTGTGGCATTAAGAGTCACGGATAAATTTCTGATTTACTTTACTTATTATTCATGAGATAAAATTAGTTCAAGACACAATCTCACTCAATAGAAGCAGCAACATACCGTCCTATATACTGTCCTTCGTCATAAAAATGTCCCTAGGTGAAGAAAATTTCTTGAGATAAATTTATTCAAGACCCAAGCTCACACTTAGACAAAATAAGTAGAAGCGGCAACATGTCGTCTCAAATATCGTTCTTTGTTATAAAAATGTCCCGGGTTAGGCGGCGCGTCATAATATCAGCATTTTCCATTGTGCGTGAAAGGATTAATTTTCTCTTTCTTAATCATGACTGAATTGATTCTAAATTTTCTGACAGCCGACGATCCTCGCGGGACTGACAAAGGTTTCCTTCGCGTAGCTGTCTAAAATCCACAAACCTAACAACCCAGGTCGACCCATCGTTTCTGCCTGTAGTTGTCCCACCGAACTTATTTCCAGTTATTTAGACAAAATTGTGGCACCTATCGTCAAAACTTTACCGTCTTACATTAAGGACAGCCAATACGCACTTGAAATTTTTGGTGACTTTAGTTTCCTCGGCCAAAACAAACTTATTTTCACTATGAATATAACATCTCTTTATACTGTCATTCCCAATGACGAAGGTCTCCGGGCCCTCAAACATTTCTTCGATCATCGCACTGTTAAGGAACCTTGCTCTGAAACACTACTCCGTCTGGCCGAACTAATACTCACACTCAATCGCTTTTCATTCGGTGGCAACTACTACATACAAACTAATGGCGTGGCCATGGGTATTAAAATGGGACCCAGCTGCGCCAATCTTTTTATAGGTTTTATCGAAGATCAATTTTTTAGTCAATACCACGGCCCAAAACCTGAACTCTACGGCCGTTACGTTGACGATTGGATCGGCGCTACCTCCTCTACCAAAGAGGAGCTCACTCAATTTATAACCGCCGTCATTTCCTTTCATCCAGCTCTTAAATGTACCTGGGAAATTTGCAACACTTCTTTGGCTTTTCTAGAAATCAAAATTTCAATTGAAGGCAACGTTTTATGCACTAGTGTTTATTACAAACCTACAGTTTCACATAAACGACGAAGTCTGAGAAACTGTGAAAAAGGTATGGAGTTCTTGACATGTGATGGATGTGAAGATGAATACAATTGTATTCATGTATTCATCTTCACATCCATCACACGTCAATTTTATGTCGTTTATGTAGTGACGACTCCGGTTTTTTTCGAAAAATCAGAGGCAATGTGACAGTTTTTCGATAAACGTGGCTATCCTATCTCTCTCGTTCAAGTGGGCCACCACCGTGCCCAACAAATTGTTCGACAGTCAGCACTACAAACGGCTGAGAAGGACAACACTGACCGCATTCCATTTACTCTTACATTTCATCCTCACAACTACGCAGTTAAATCTATCATTCTTTAAAATTTTAAATTACTCCAAAACGATTCAGAAACTGGCACTATCTTTTCGCAACCCCCACTTATTTCATTCAAACGTGACAAAAACATAGGCAACTTTTTAGTCAGGAGTTCATTTCAAACCGAAGACCAATCTGGAACTTTCAAATACGCTCGCTCACGATGCAAAACTTGTTCTTTCATTCATAACGTAGATGAAATATCGGGACCCAAAAGATCCATTAAGATCATTGATCACTTTACGTGCACCTCCGCCAATGTTATTTGCTGCATAACTTGCACTTATTGGAATAAGTTATACATCGGCGAAACAGGAAGACGACTAAGTGACCGATTCCGAGAACACCTTCGCGACGTGGAAAGAAATGACAAGGACGCACCCAAACCAGTCGCTAGACACTTTAATCTTCCTAATCATTCTGAACAGCATATGTCAGTTTGCAGCCTTTCCTTACAAATTATTTCATCACCTTGATCAATTAAATTTGGAATTTGCTTTCATTCTGGACGAAATAAGTAGTGGACTTTATTTCCCACCGGTAAGCTGATTTAGGAGCTGGTCCCAAATATAGCTAACTCATCATAGATTAATAATTTTCCTTTTTTGACCTTTAAATTTCCCCATTTTTTAATTAAAGAAATCAATTCATCCATAAACAAATATTGTTCCAAATAAATGGCAACTTCTGGATCGAGGTAACATTGGAGATATCAGGCTAACAAATTGGGGTATATTTTCATTTTTTACTGTTCAAGGCGGCGCAAAACGACCGTCGAACGTTGAGATAACCTGTAATCAAAATCTGTATCTCCCACATTTTTTCCAGTAAATGTTAAGAAAAAGGGGTATATCTTTTTATTTATTTCAAGATATTTCAGGTAATCTTTACGACAGGACTGGAGTCGAAGTCATAAGAACACCTTCGATACGCCATGTTGGCGGGCAAGTATAGGCGGACTTGGTCGGCTTTATCGATTTTTTGCCAAGCGAAAACAACTGGAACTTTTTAATACCCATTTCGTGGTTAGGACCTAAAAATTAGCCTTCATGCCAAATTTCAGCCAAATCAGCTGGGATGAGTGGCCGCAATTTTTGTTTAAAGTTCGAAACATAGACTATGGCTCTTAAAAGCTGACGTTTCGGGCGTTAGCCCTTCGTCACAGCGATTGGAGGAATTGTGGGTTGTGTGTGTGTTTTTATGCAGAAAATGGAGTTACGCTATTGGTTGGGAATATGGTGAAGAGAAAACAAGAATGAATCATTACAACATTCAGGCAATCCTGTATTAACCGTATTAAGCGGTCACCCTGTATGAAGAGGTCGGTTTTAAAAGATCCGAGTCTTTTTTTTTTCCCTTACTTACTGTAATTTCACCTGTATTAAGCGTTGTTGGTCATATCCTTTACTGAGTCCTAACGGCCTGTTTGTATATAGTTCTCCACCCGTAACCAGTCAAATAAAACTAAGATTAATCTTTCAGGTGAAATTTAGTCCATGTGTATCTCCCTTTACCCTACACTTTGACCTCATGTTTTAAAATACCGTAATGCCTTGCGGCAGACCGAGGGTTCAAGCCCTAGACCGGAACAACATTAAAAATAACTGAGGAAAATATGCTGCCTTTGCTGTGACATCTGCAAACGATAGACATTCGAGTCTTCTCGGATAATGGCGATAAACCGTCGGCCCCGTCTTCATTTTTTCTGCTCTGGCTTGCAGGGGACGTTAAATAACTGATAATCCACCTTCTTTTTCGCAAATTGTTGGGAACATAGTTTCTGATGATGCGATTTGGCCTTGTTATTGTTTATACAGACATCCATTTACACCAGTTAAACCGAGCCACCCCGTATAAATATTGAAAATAGATAATCAAATAACTAAAAATAAATAAATCAGATTTTGAGCGCGAGGTTTCTAACGTGTGATAATTGAAGAGGCCCGAATCAACTATCACGCATAGATTGCGAAAGAGTATAATATACACGTTTTTGGAAAACTACTTGATCATCTTTCGAAACTTAATAACAAGACAGGTTCAAGTTTTAATTTTCGTTTGTTTATAACTGCTCACTGTTTGGCCATTCTCTTTAATCACTATCCGGCTGTTACGGAATGGATAAAGAATAGCGTAGCCAATCAAATTGCAGCGTTTGTGATAGAACGCAAATATCTTATTAAGGCTACCTTCCTAGTATGTAATTGGTATTATCCTAAAATGCTTTATAGGGACCCGTTTAAAAAAACAGTTTACGAAACTGACAACGGATAAGTAACATCTCTTTAAACTGAAACAGTCACTGATACCAAACTACGTTGAAATTGTTAAGGCAAGCTTCGTTAAAAATGACTAGGATTCCCTATTTAATGCTGAAGAGTTTCAAGATTCCGCCAGGGGTGTACAAGCACAATAAACAATTATTCGATTAAATAAGTTTCTCTTTTTCTTTTTCGTTTCGTTTTATTTTTGTTTTTTTTTTAAATGAAAATGCACTGCAAACATTACTTTTTATCTATAAAGGCAGCTTAGATCGAAGAATCGCATTTAATATCATTACTGATTAACAAATAGATTCCAAGTTACCGTGCGTCTGTTCAGTAATAGATCACAGATGACGTCAAAATGTGGTAAGAACAAAAAAGTGGCATATGAGGCGCAGCCCTACCGTGGATCATAGCAGTAATATTCATTGTAACATTTGTGCAAACTTCATTACAAGTGATGACAGCGTAATCTGCCTTCTAGTTTTGTTTCCTGTAGCACCTCTATTAGTTATGTGTGCAGCGTATTATGTTATTTGGAGGAAACAAAAATCACCAATATGTAACCATAAAAATGTCATCAGAGAGGCCAAATAAGCAAACACATTATTTTGGATAACAGGAGCTTCTGTTTTCACCTGGCTTCCATTCCAGATTCTTAATCTATTGGTACAATCGCAAGCAACAGCAAACTTTTCTCATAAACTCTGATCATGAATACAACGGTATTCATTATCAGGGTTTTTTAATATAGCAATTCGCTCGTAAACGTAATCATTTATCCACTAAGAATTCCAGAATTTAAAAACTGCCTGCTACACTTACTTCGTTGTTGTGTAGTTCCCCATCGGACACTTAGAGCTGGGGTTTTACCATCAGCTGAGTCTGGGTTAGTTGTATCCCTAATAAGATTTACAAGTAAGCAGCTCTTATCACCGAGCTCTAAACAGGAGAGTGCAGTTTGATTGCTTTATTGATTGCTTAAAGTCAGTAAAAATCCACATTTTTTTTTAACTTTAAGTGATGCAATCGAGGGGAAATCGTGCTCTTCATGATCTGTTTGAGTGTAAACGTAAGATCTCTTAATGAATCTCAAACTAACTCGATGCCAAGTGTTATGAGTAATTGGCATCCCCGGTGTTAATGAGTACTACTGTTTTTGTAAATGATAACCATACTGTTTAGTAATGCTGACCGCAGTGTCGGGGAACTTTCTAGAACGTTTCGTCGAGTAACGCAGTTATGCGTCAAACTTTTTACGCAGTTAAGCGTGATGCGAATACATCACGAGATTGCTTACGTGGCGCTTAGGTAGTCGCCGCTCACGGAAAGTTTTTTCTTGTCGAGAGATACCCTTGGGAGAAAAAAAAAGCGAGACGGTATAAGAGCGCAAAGAAGCGGTGTGCAAGGTGTGCAAGGGACGAGAAACTCTGGAGAAAGTTGTGAGTTTGTGTAATGGTAAGCTGGTGTGCAAGAAACTAAGAAACTAAGTTGCTGGCGGTGTAGTGATCATTACGTGGTTTTTTTAATTTCTTCGAGTCGAAATTGACAGTTAAGCGTTAGATTGCCATCTCGGCTTTGCTTGCTTCCTTTTTTTTTCTTCTTCTTTTTTTTCAACAGTTTCGAAAAACTATTTTATTTTAAATCTCAGGTGTAGCTAATTTGGAAGATATCAACATCGTAGGAGTTGAAAGAAAAAAGAAGGTAAATTCGTCATAAGTTAACAGAGCTTGTTAAACAGCTGCGAAGAATTAGGATATAAATTGGAAAATGAACAAAAGCTGTCCTTAGTAATGCGTCTGTATACTGAGCACAATTTTTGAACAAGATTCAGTGGGTGCGTTTCAACTATGAGTGCACTTCAAGGTGGAGGGCATTAAAGCCAGTCCGACTGTTCTAATATTAATTTTGTTTGTTTCACTTTCAGCCGCATTCAGTACAAATTTCTTCTGATGTGATCCCAGCGATCGATTCCTTGGAATTTGCTTTTGTGGTCTCTACCTCACTCCAGTTGATGTCAGGAGTAGGTTTTTGTGAGAGCAAATAGGAATCTCCTTATTACTACGGACCTGGTTTTAATTACCACTTTTCAAGCTGCTTTCATAGGTAACTGAAACTTAAATTACTATATGAACAAACAATACCTAGTGAGCTTTCGCGCAAAAAATTACATCTTCTCACGTGAAGATAATATGTTAAAATATCATGTTAATATAAAAATCGCGCCTTTCGATGTACAGCCTTTGATTTATTATTATTTATTTATTATTGATTTATATACAATAAATAGAATATTACATGGTCGCTTAGAGATACCAAAGTTCTATTCTCGTGTTGAAAAGTATTTCTACACGAGAAATGTAGTATCTCTGCGCGGCCATGTAACATCCTCTATTTAACTAACTTTCCTAGCCATACCTCAAGCAATATAAATTCTCGATAAGCTCTTCTTATCGTAGTTAAGTGTATATACGAGTAATTAAAGTGGGAAGTAGTTAAATTCTTCAGATACAATATTTATTACCTTAGATCAAAGAATTGAGTACAATGTGAGTAAACTTGGATGTGCTCAACCGTCATTAACTATGTACATCAAGCACTAACACAGCATGTAAGAGAACAATGGGACATTTATAGTACTGAATCTCTTTCACCCACTTACTTTCATTTTTTTATTATTCAAATCGAGACGTAGATTGTACACTATTTCAAATGAGCTAAAATTGATCAAGTAGTTTATATAACAGTCTTGTTATATGCACATCTGGTGTATGACTTAATAGAAACAATGTGATTGAATGGTGCTTTTCGCACCTTCTTAGTGGAAATTCAAGGGTGATTTGTACTATCCAGCTCTTAGGTGTCGAAAGGAAACGCGATGGCTTCCCCTTGGATACCGATACATACATACATAAATATATACATACATAAATATATACATACATATACTTCATTTATGCTCGAAATTCACATTGTAGCTGTAGAGCTAATATCTTTGAGAAAATAAGCTAAAATGAAATAAACATATGCTATATTACAATGCCAATATTATTTAAAAACTATATACAACATTATGCATGCAGAGGGAAATAAAACTTATTACCGATGAGGAAACTATTTGATAAACGAGAAGAAGGACGCAAATAATGCCAAAATAGCTGTTAACTTCGGTTTACATCTTAAATTAATTCAAATAATCTCTCCGACAGGATGTTCAAAAGAATAAAGTCAGAGTACAACATAACTCTGAACTAGCTTGATATTCATTTAGGTATCTTACTTTTACACACAAACAGTTGATGAAAAGCACGATTTCCCCTCAATTGTATCACTTGTCAGTAAAAAATGTCAAATTATCGATTTAAAAAATCAATCAATCAAACTGCACTCTCCTGTTCAGAGCTCGGTGATAAGAACTGCCTACTTGTAAATCTTACTAAGGATACAACTGACCCAGACTCAGCTGATGGTAAAACCCCAGCTCTAAATATCTGATGAGGACCTATACAACAACGAAGCAAGTGTAGCAGGAAGTTTTTAAATTCTGGAATTCTTAGTGGATAAATGATTACGTTTACGAAAGAATTGCTGTATTGTAAAACCCTGATGATGAATACTGTCAGTTGCAGATGAAAAAAAGATGGAAAAACATGCAAATTTACTAATATGTTAATAATCTGGAATGGAAGCCAGGTAAAAACAGAAGCTCCTGTTATCAAAAGTAATGTGTTTGCTAATTTGGTCTCTCTGATGACATTGTTATGGTTACGTATTGGTGATTTTTGTTTCCTCCAAATAACAAAATACGCTACACACATAACTAATAGAGGTGTTACAGGAAACAAAACTAGAAAGTAGATTACCCTGTCTCTTATAATGAAGTTTAAGTATTCATCAGTGAGAACAATGAATATTGCTGCTATGATCCACGGTATGGAAATGGCACAGATATAGATACGAAAGTTTGCAGTTCTATGACGAAGAGGCCAACCGATGGCGAACATTCTTTCCAAGGAAATGACTGCAAGTGTATAAATGGACGATGTACTTGTAAACACGTCAACAATGTTGAAAACACGCCATGTTGTTACTGAAGCTGATTCAAATCCCGCTATGAAAAGAGGAATGGCCAATCCTCCAACCAGTAAATCAGCCACGCCCAAACCGATCAGAAGAAATGAGGAACGCTTTCGGAGTCTCAGCTTAAAAAACGTCCAGATGTTTAGAATATTTCCAGCAACGATCAAAGTTGCCAAAAATCCAAAACATAACCTCCAGAACATATTCCATGTGTTGAGATCCATGACAGTGGGATGCTGTTTCTATGGTAATACCGGAGAAACCTTTTGGTATCAAAACAAAACAAAACAAAACTTGTGCTATGTTACATGAATCTTTCATTTTTGAAATAACCAACTAGTAGTTCGAAGTTTCCCTCGCCGCCAAAGTGTGGCTTCGTCACTCAGTTGGTCGTAGCACCCAAGAGGGTCTCAATGATGTTAACCGACGGCCGTAAAACCGCCAAAACCTTTAGCCGTTAGGCATAAAATTGTCAAATTTTTACCATTAGTGATAAAAAAAAAATTATAGGCAAAAGAATTCCTGGTAACAACAATGGAGATAAATTAACCGTCAGCTGTAAGTTAGCCAAAATTTTAATCGTTAGCCGTAAAAGCCATTACCTCATTGTAACCCTCAGCCAATTATAACCTGAGAGGCATTGGTTCGAATCTCGCCGCAGACCGTTTTTTTTATGTTGGCGTCTTTTCTGCTATTTCTGTTAATTGCAGCTCGCTGCAAGGATCTTTTCTTTACTCTGATGCCAGCCGCAAGGGAAAATACTCTGTATTTCATGTAAATGTGATGATTAACGGAGATATTTGGCTCTTTAAATTTATAGCCATGTAAGAAACAAAGGAAACAAAATCAAAGCAGTGAATCGAAAACTTCATCGTTCTGATAATCGGCCGATTAATTATGAGTGATCATACACGCTAATGAACAACGTTTTTCCTGAAAGCTTTTGTGTAAATATTTCCCAAGTAAAGCTAACCTATTAAAGGAGTGTCATTCTGACTGCAGCTGCCTATCGAAAAAAGGGAGAAAAGAGAGGAAAGCAAAAAAAAAAAATTAAATGTACATATGTAAAATATGTATATAATATATTTTTCAATTTTTTTAAAATACGAAAGAAAAATTAAAACTTTAAGAACAGTCTGATTCTTGAAAAATGAAACACAGCTCGATCACTTTATGCCAATCTAATGGCCCATACACTGGCAAAGGAAAATCTTACCAGACTATTTTATTCCTCTTTGATATATCGTCCCGTTCAACATCTTCTTACTCTTCTTATTGTTACGCCATTTTTTCGTATCAGGGCAACGGAATGGGACAAAATATACCACGGCCAGTTGCGCTCAAGAACAGGGGACGAAAAGCAGAGCAATGAAAACGGTTGCAGTTAACGACCCATACTTTGACTTCCGTCTTTAAAACCTGATTCAGTTAAATCAACAAATGTTACCGCTGTTTTCTTTTTTGGCATAAGCCTTATGCGATAGATATGGCCGAGGGAAGTGTTTTAAAAACTAAAAGCTAAAATAAATGACTGAGAACTCCAACTTTCAAAGAACGATTGCTTGAGAGGAATTTTTCTCTAACCCTCCATGGCCACATTTACAAGTTAGGGAATAAATAAATAGTATATATGAATAATCGAAATTAAAAAACCCTCATACCCTTGGATTAGAAGGTTTGCGGGCGATTACTCCAAATAACAACGCGCAGCAGTTAGATGGCAAAAAGTACATTTGAGGCCTAAACAGGTCGAAATAATTGATTAAATGCGTTTTATGCAAGCTAGAAAGATTAGTTTTAATTTGTGAGCCAAAAGTCCATTATTAGTGCAATAGACTTGGATGACATTTTGTCAAACCTTTTCCCAATAAAGCCAAGGGATGTAGTAAGGTCTCAGATCATCTTACAAGGACCACTGTCAAAGGAAGATGCTGTAGCTAATTAGCATTTTAAATTTTTACATTAACGTTTGTTTTTTACCAAAGCTGAAAGTCGAGTTAAAAAAATCGATTGCAGACATGTCTCGGTAAGAATAAAAGCCATGCTAATCCGTGTACCTTAGCACCAACCGATTTTCAGTAGTATAGGAAAATGAAACACAAATTTTATTTTCGTTTTTCGCTTTTCTTTGCAGCAAAAAAACGAAATTGGACTTCCATTTTCGTTTTCCATTTTTTCCCCGCCGGGAAGGAAACGAAATTCGAATTCACTTTGTGCTCTCCGTTTTTCCTTTTTCTAACTTTTGATTGAACGGATTTTAATTTCCTTTTTCGTTTTTCGTTTTCGTATGGAATTTTGAAACGGATCACGATTCATTTCTGGTTTTCTGTTTTCGGCTTATGGCATTGAAACTGACAATCTTTGTTTAAGGGGGAATATTTAGGAAACTAAGATGGCGGCGTTAGAAAATGTCTTAGATAAAGACTTTGTCCGCCGGTTTCTTATCGAACAGAAACATACTTATGAGGAGCATGTCACTGAAATCAAGGCTCGATATCCGAATTTGAAGGGCTGTAAACTTCATTTGTTTATCTTCTACGTTGAGGATTTTAGGATTTCTTAACAACTGAATGGAGAATAGAGAATAGAGAATAGTTGTCCTAAAACGTTGCGTAAACGTGATCGGTCGTAACGCTTGCGCGCTTGCGTGACTTACAAAGTAAACAAAGGTGATCGGAAGGCGCCTTCTCGATAATCTTCGTTGAAATAGCAGGCCATGAACTACGCACAGTGTGGAGAAGATCAAAATTAAAGAATATAGTTTGGCACTCTAGTCATTACAGACATATCGCGTTTCTTAAAAGGACACACAAACAAGTTGAAATACGTTACAGTGTTCTTTACAAAACAACATGCATACACTCTGAAAGAATTCTTATACCTAGATTATTACTCTTGAAAGCTGACGTTTCGGGCGTTAGTCCTTCGTCAGAGCGATTGGAGGAATTGTGGGTTTTGTGTGCGTTTTTATGCAGAAAATGGAGCTGCACTATTGGTTGAGAATATGGTGAAGAGAAAACAAGAATAAATCATTACAACATTCAGTCGATCCTGTTAACCGTATTAAACGGTCACCCTGTATAAAGAGGTCGGTTTTAAAAGATCCGAGTCTTTTTTTTCCCCTTATTTAATGTAATTTGACCTGTGTTAAGCGGTATTAGTCACATCCTTTACTGAGTCCCAACGGCCTGTTTGTATATAGTTCTCCACCTGTATCCATGGTCCCTAATTGAAGTGCAACCAGTCAAATAAAACTAAGAATAATCTTTCAGTTGAAATTTAGTCCATGTGTATCTCCCGAAGGCAATGTTAGTAGAATTTTTGAGCGAGTTCTTGTAAATTAAGTAGTCAATTATGGCAAAACATAGCGTTTTTAATACTCCTATTCTGTGGAACCCGTATTAAACGGTCACCCTGTATAAAGAGGTCGGTTTTAAAAGATCCGAATCTTTTATTTTCCCTTACTTACGGTAATTTCACCTGTATTAAGCGGTAATGGTCATATCCTTTACTGAGTCTTAACGGCCTGTTTATATATATCTCCAGGTGAAATTTAGTCCATGTGTATCTCCCTTTACCCCACACTTTGACCTCGTGTTTTAAAATACCGTAATGCCTTGCGGGAGACCGAGGGTTCAAGCCCTAGACCGGAACAACATTTAAAATAACTGACGAAAATATGCTACCTTTGCTGTGACATTCGCAAACGATAGACATTCGAGTCTTCTCGGATAATGACGATAAACCGTCGGCATCGTCTTCATTTTTTCTGCACTGGCTTGCAGGGGACGTTAAATAACTGATAAACCACCTTCTTTTTCGCAAATAGTTGGGAACATAGTCTCTGATGATGCGATTTGGCCTTGTTATTGTTTATACAGACATCCATTTAAACCAGTTGAACCGGGCCACCCCGTATAAATATCGAAAATAGATAATCAAATAACTAAAAATAAATAAATCAGATTTTGAGCGCGAGGTTTCTAAGGTGTGATAATTGAAGAGGCCCAAATCAACTATCACGCAGAGATATAATATACACGTTTTTGGAAAACTACTACAAGACAGGTTCAAGTTTTAATTTTCGTTTGTTTACGACTGTACACTGTTTGGCCATTCTCTTTAATCACTATCCGGCTGTTACGGAATAGATAAAGATTAGCGCAGCCAATTTGTGATAGAACGCGAATATCTTATTAAGGCTACCTTCCTAGTATGTAATTGGTATTATCCTAAAATGCTTTATAGGGACCTGTTTAAAAAAACAGTTTACGAAACTGACAAGGGATAAGTAACATCTCTTTAAACTGAAACAGTCACTGATACCAAACTACGTTGAAATTGTTAAGGCACACATCGTTAAAAAATGACTAGGATTCACTATTTAATGCTGAAGAGTTGCAACATTCCGTCATGTCACCTGCATGCCATGGCCACAAGGAAATAAAATATCATTTCATGGATGTTTTGTTATATCATTATCTGTTGCTGTCAAGTGGACATTGGTTTTGTTTTGCGAGCCCGCCTATCATTACTTTAAGATACTGCACTTTTTGTTAGGCGCTTATTTTACGAATCTTATTGTAGCCATTGTCTCAAGTGCAAAGACGTCAGTTAAACTATTAAACATGGCACGGGTGAATAAATTATGTGGAAATTTCAGAATTTGCTCTCGTCTAGACTGAATGCATGACATGAACCTATCTATTGTTGGCGTTCCATTAAAGAAAGAGTCGACAAAAGACAAAGGCATCTGAAGTCTTTTTAATTGATCGTGAAGAAATGAAGCCTTTCCACAATGTCTGTTGGGCAACACGATTCCTCTTCATTAATCTCCCACAGATATAAGCTATCCATATACTCAGTACATATAATGAGTATTTTGTTCATATAGGCGCAAGCAACTACTTTCTATTTATTCAAATTAGAAACGGTATTATTAATGACAAGCTAACGTTTGAAGATAGACATAAGCCGACAAACCTGTTTTCTCTATTTCTTTGTTCCTGTTTTGCTATTTTGTGATTACAATCATAATCATTGTTTTCTTCCTCATTGTTAATATTATCATTATTATCATTATTGTCGTTAACACCAGTCTTCCGAAATGTTCCACTAGTTCGTTTCCATATTTACTTCTATTGAAGCTTGTATCGAACATATCAGCTGAAGGCGCCAATTCATATGACTTTTTTATTAAAGGGGTAAGTTTCTAAAGAAACTGTGGTGCTGCGTCGGTGGGAGAGTAAAGCAGGTAATTTAGTGTTAACAACTGGGTTGAAAACGTAAATTAGCCACCGTAAAGAGTAAAAAAGCTGACGTTTCGAGCGTTAGCCCTTCGTCAGAGCGATTAGAGGAATTGTGGGTTGTGTGTGGATTTATATGTAGAAGGTGGAGCTACGCCATTGGTGGGAATATTGTGACGAGAAAACAGGAATAAATTAACGAGCGCTTTTCATTCAACTAATTTATTCCTGTTTTCTCGTCACAATATTCCCACCAATGGCGTAGCTCCACCTTCTACATATAAATCCACACACAACCCACAATTCCTCTAATCGCTCTGACGAAGGGCTAACGCTCGAAACGTCAGCTTTTTTACTCTTTACGGTGGCTAATTTACGTTTTCAACCCAGTTGTTAACACTAAATTACCTGACTTTTTTATTGTTTTTTTAGAGGGCACGGTAACGAATCTTGCAATCTGATTGGTTCTTTACCCGGTCAGTATTTTCCTATCTCTGCCCACGGGCCACGGTAACGCTTTCGTGAGTCGCCGAGTACATCCCAACTTTCGTTGTCATTTTTCATAAATATACCTCGTTTTCCGGCTGGGCAGTATTTTTAAGCAAACACGTCGGTCACTACCTCAAGCCGATAAATAACTTATGAATCCTCTCTTTTCTCTCTATCAAATCACTTTGGTTGACAGAAAAATATTGGTTTCAGAATGAATTTGTATAAACAATAATGTCATTACGTTGGTTGACGAGCGGCCTAAAAACCGTCTGCAATTAATTTTAATCGTTCACAAAAAGTACCCAGAAAGTTGAAACGTGAGGTATTTGGTTACAGTTAAACTGAACGATAGAACTTTCATTCATTTAATATCTGAATTTTCTCGAGCAATTTGTTCATAGTGAAAGAGCGAGCGAAGTTTTAATTTAAGTTCTACAACAAATATACGCTCCTGTTGAGTCTTTCCAATTCCGTTCAATTTGGACATTTGTACCTTAAATTGCACAACAGAAATTGAAGGAATTTTTTGAGAAAAGGCCGCATTACATTCCCTTGTGTCTCGTTGGAGTGTGCCGTTCGAATTTAGTTTTTGTGAAGGAAAGATCACAGTTAAACACGCCATTACAGCAAACAAACGAGCAAACTCTCACAACTTCAAAATAAAAAAAATTGAATTTACTCACAATTACTTTCCTCGCCGTTTACTTAATGAACAGAGGTAAATCTTCGTACATGAATGAATGGTCGATGAGAGTGAATAATACTTTCCGTTAGATCATTAACTGATTTTGAAGAAAACATTGTCGTGACTGTCCTTGCCAAACTAGTTCTGTTTGTTTTCAAATGTTCCAACGCTTTTTTTTTTCTTGCGCGCTCTCTAATTGACAGGTGTCAGATTGTGACAGATACTTGTAAAAATAATGTTTCAAAGTTTGTCTGGAAGGCTTTTTAAATCACCTTTATCGTTACGGAAATGAAAATGTTTCGCTGAGGCATCTTTCTTAAATTTGCATCACCTCTATTTTAACTACCATTTACCCACTCAAAAATTGTTCAGTTTATGAAAGATATTTACGTCCATAAATCATTCGGGTTCTTTCGGAAAGAATTTCGTCAAGTTTAAAAACAATAAATATGTTATTTACCGGCTAAGGGTCGGTCCGTATGGTGAAAAACTGTGACCTCGGTCTTGAAAATGCTGCCCTCGGCCTACGGCCTCGGGCAGTATTTTCAAGACCTCGGTCACAGTTTTTCACCATACGGACCTCCCAGCCGGCAAATAACATATATATATATTTTTTCTGTATCCTTATATTTTTCCCGTTACAGTAGACTTTAATTCGCTTATATAATTTAAGTTTAAAATTTACTATCATTTTTAGGGCTTCCTTCAAACTTATGTCGCCTAATAAATTATTTTAGTAATTGAAAGTTTCGCTTGAATTGAAATCGATCGAAAACTTAGGCTGTCCATGCAAGCTTTCTGACTAAATTTTGAAAATTCTTCTTTCTCTCAACAAATCTTTAAAAATGCATATGGGCTTAAAGAAGGTGTATTTTGACAACGTCTGAATCAAGTTGACTGAGGAAAAATAACGTGATGGATAATACACAAACGGTCATCATTTATTGCCTTCCGGTTGGGGCATCATTAAGGGAATTTGAAGTATTAAGATATGTCATTCTGTTTCTGAAACTCGTTTGCGTTTCAGTCTACCCTGACGTCAGTGTGAATAGATAGAAACATGGATAAATGAATGCTTTCTTAATCAGTTTGAAGTTAAAAGCAATCTTTTTAATGAATAATCGTCGTATTCTCCCATACTTAAAACTGTTTTCATGGAGGCTCTATATAACTTCCAGCGTTTATACTTAGAATCGAGCGAGGTGTTTCTAAAGCCGGTCAAACGTCAGCTTTTTCCCGCCGTCGCAGCACCAGTTTCTTTAGAAACTTAGGCTCCTTTATAGTTTGCTTTATGCTTGTCTTTTCCAATACGTACAAACTCGACTCATTTTTTGTTCTTAGCTTAGATAAAAAAAAAAGTGACTCTGAGCTGTGGGTGAGGGGGAAAGCTGTTTGCAATAGTTCTGAAAGGCACAACTACTAGTGGATTATTGTTTTTGCCTAAAGCCTGAATACATTAATTCATCCAACATTTTTTGTTTCAAAATTTCCCAGACCGTTGTGTTATCAGGCTTTCTAAATAGACGAGACTGGTCAAAAACCTATCGTTTATTGCATCGGTAACCCATAGAAAATTGAAACATAATATGTTTTGTTTTAAGTTTATTTTATAAAAGCAATAAACCGCACTTTCTGTCGGTTTATCAGCATAATGGCCCACTCGCAACGTTGGGGAAACACTCGAAAATTTGTCAATCACAAGTAGGAGGCAAGTGATTCGCAAACTTTTTCCAGTAACACAGTTCTCCGAACATCTGGAGTTGGTAATTATTTTAGTAAAACGATAGAAAGTGTGGTGTGTTGCTTACTGACTTTCCGCAAAGATGGCGAGAGCAACTGATAAATAAATGTATACGTGGAGTTTCACCACTCTACTTGAGAAAGATAGATTACTTCACTCCCTGTTTCCCACACTAAAAATGTTTGAGGAAAAATAATCGTCTCACTTCGGTGATTGATAAAGTCACGAATGTGCTGCTGAATTTATCTGCAGCGCCGTTAGTTTTAAGCTTTGTCTCACGATAAGAATCAGAGAGCTCGACCAAATTTCTCAAAGTTGATAGTAAAGAACTCTAAAGCTCTCATATTATTTGCTTCAAGGAACAGCTGGCTGCGAGTTAGTTGCGTATTTCGAATTTTCTTATGCGAGGAGTTTGTGACAATTATGTGTAATATGTATTATGCGATCTAGGCGAAAGTTTTTGCCAGTTTACGCATTCACAGATAATTACTATCTAGAGATACTATCTGTAACTAACCTTAATTCCGCAGGAAAATTTCCCCAAAACGGTATTGAAGTGGCTAATTAATACTTTTTCTCCAAAGTTCAAGATTGACTCATCCAAACTGAGGTTCTTCTCAGTGCAAAATGCTTTTTTCCCTTTTAAATACCACAGTTTCTGTTCATTTTCTATAAATTTCAGAGTAGGAAAGGTCTTTCGATGCCTATGCCCATTTTTAAGGTAACAGCGGAAGGGCCAGGAGCGTTTGATGTATTTTTATCTTCCTCATAGTGACGTCTGCAAGACACACAATTGCCTGACGAAAGCCTAAACAAATGCAATAAAGACTGAAACATCTGTATGTTTGACTATGATTTCAAGAATATATTTTTTTTTTTATTCTGCCGAATTACATATAAGTTTGGCGTTTTCGAAATACTTCGTCTTTTTCATTGAAAGAAAACCCCAGAAAATTACTCTTTCCTTGCGTAAGCTTGATTGCGGATTCAGTTTTCATCAGCATTTTTATTAATTACATATCTGGCCTATTGTCACGTGTAACTTGTAGCAGGTGGTAAGTTGAAAGGCGAGGTATTAAAAAGAATGAATTGTTTATTATTCGGCATCATTCCCAAAGCTCTTGAGAAAACTATTATGTAATGTTTAAGAGCGACGAAGGGCTAACGCTCGAAACGTCAGCTTTTTTACCCTTTACGGTGGCTAATTTACGTTTTCAACCCAGTTGTTAACACTAAATTACCTTGTTTTACAATAGTATGGGGCTGTGCGGAAATTTTACCCTGCTCACTACTGTCGTTCAGTTTATGGTTTTTTTCCGCTAGTCTTTCACGAACACGTGAAGTGAAACAAGTTTTCTTTATCCCGATTGTAACATAGCTGTCAAGGAGTGGCATACTTGTGAAAATGTCATGCACTTGTCAAATTACGAATGCTAATGTCGAGACAGGCGTGCGCCGAATACGAGACTTGTGTGTGTAGGTTATGTCAGTCGTAGGTTGTCTCGTAATTTTGTGAATATTAAATTTGCTTGCTTGGACACCACACCTCTCAAGCGTGACAATGTAGAGAACAGCCTAAAGATCTTTGTAATCAATCTTCCTTACTAAACGAATTTTGTCCAGGTTTGGGGAGACAAGAGCGGTTTTACAATTGTGTCATCAAGAGTTACGGATAAATTTCTGATTTACAAAGCTTATTATTCGTAGGATAAAATTAGTTCAAGATACAATCTCACTCAATAGAAGCAGCAACATACCGTCCTTTATAGCGTCCTTCGTCCTAAAAATGTCCCTAGATGAAAAAAAATTTCATGAGATAAATTTATTCAAGACTCAAGCTCACACCTAGACAAAATGAGTAAAAGCGGCAACATGTCGTCTCAAGTATCATCCTTTGTTGTAAAAATGTCCCGGGTAAGGCGGCATGTCAGAATATCAGCAATTTCCTGTGTGCGTTAGAAAATTAATTTTTTTTTCTTAATCATGACTGAATTGATTCTAAGTTTTCTGACGGCCGACGATCCTCGCGGGACTGACAAAGGTTTCCTTCGCGTAGCTGTCTAAAATCCACAAACCTAACAACCCAGGTCGACCCATCGTTTCTGCCTGTAGTTGTCCCACCGAACTTATTTCCAGCTATTTGGACAAAGTTGTGGCAACTATCGTCAAAAGTTTACCGTCTTACATTAAGGACAGCCAATACGCACTTGAAATTTTTTGGTGACTTTAGTTTCCTCGGCCAAAACAAACTTATTTTAACTATGGATATAACATCTCTTTATACTGTCATTTCCAATGACGAAGGTCTCCGGGCCCTCAAACATTTCTTCGATCATCGCACTGTTAAGGAACCTAGCTCTGAAACACTACTCCGTCTGGCCGAACGCCACGGCCCAAAACCTTAACTCTACGGCCGTTACGTTGACGATTGGATCGGCGCTACCTCCTCTACCAAAGAGGAGCTCACTCAATTTATAACCGCCGTCATTTCCTTTCATCCGGCTCTTAAATGTACCTGGGAAATTTCCGACACTTCTTTGGCTTTTCTAGAAATCAAAATTTCAATTGAAGGCAACGTTTTATGCACTAGTGTTTATTACAAACCTACAGTTTCACATAAACGACGAAGTCTGAGAAACTGTGAAAAAGGTATGGAGTTCTTGACATGTGATGGATGTGAAGATGAATACAATTGTATTCATGTATTCATCTTCACATCCATCACACGTCAATTTTATGTTGTTTGTGTAGTGACGACTCTGGTTTTTCCGAAAAATCAGAGGCAATGTGACAGTTTTTCGATAAACGTGGCTATCCTGTCTCTCTCGTTCAAGTGGGCCACCACCGTGCCCAACAAATTGTTCGACAGTCAGCACTACAAACGGCTGAGAAGGACAACACTGACCGCATTCCATTTACTCTTACATTTCATCCTCACAACTACGCAGTTAAATCTATCATTCTTAAAAAATTTTTAATTACTCCAAAACGATTCAAAAACTGGCACTATCTTTTCGCAACCCCCACTTATTTCATTCAAACGTGACAAAAACATAGGCAACTTTTTAGTCAGGAGTTCATTTCAAACAAATGACCAATCTGGAACTTTCAAATGCGCTCGCTCACGATGCAAAACTTGTTCTTTCATTCATAACGTAGATAAAATATCGGGACCCAAGAGATCCATTAAGATCATTGATCACTTTACGTGTACCTCCGCCAATGTTATTTGCTGCATAACTTGCACTTATTGGAATAAGTTATACATCGGCGAAACAGGACGACGACTAAGTGACCGATTCCGAGAACACCTTCGCAACTTGGAAAGAAATGACAAGGACGCACCCAAACCAGTCGCTAGACACTTTAATCTTCCTAATCATTCTGAACAGCATATGGCAGTTTGTGGCCTTTCCTTACAAATTATTTCATCACTTAGATCAATTAAATTTGGAATTTGCTTTCATTCTGGACGAAATAAGTAGTGGACTTTATTTCCGACCGGTAAGCTGATTTAGGAGCTGGTCCCAAATATAGCTAACTCATCATAGATTAATAATTTTCTTTTTTTTACCTTTAAATTTCCCCATTTTTTAATTAAAGCAATCAATTCATCCATAAACAAATATTGTTCCAAATAAATGGCAACTTCTGGATCGAGGTAACATTGGAGATATCAGGCTAACAAATTGGGGTATATTTTCATTTTTTACTGTTCAAGGCGGCGCAAAACGACCGTCGAACGTTGAGAAAACCTGTAATCAAAATCTGTCATCTCCCACATTTTTTCCAGTAAATGTTAAGAAAAAGGGGTATATATTTTTATTTATTTCAAGATATTTCAGGTAATCTTTACGACAGGACTGGAGTCGAAGTCATAAGAACACCTTCGATACGCCATGCTGGCGGGCAAGTATAGGCGGACTTGGTCGGCTTTATCGATTTTTTGCCAAGCGAAAACAACTGGAACTTTTTAATACCCATTTCGTGGTTAGGACCTAAAAATTAGCCTTCATGCCAAATTTCAGCCAAATCAGCTGGGATGAGTGGCCGCAATTTTTGTTTAAAGCTCGAAACATAGACTATGGCTCTTAAAAGCTGACGTTTCGGGCGTTGGCCCTTAGTCACAGCGATTGGAGGAATTCTGGGTTGTGTGTGTGTTTTTATGCAGAAAATGGAGTTACGCTATTGGTTGGGAATATGGTGAAGAGAAAACAAGAATAAATCATTACAACATTCAGGCAATCCTGTATTAACCGTATTCAGAGATATAGGATCATTACACTGTTTGTGCTGATCTTCGTTTTGTTAAGCCTAATTGGGAAAGGAAGCGTATTTGTGGTCGGAAATTAAAAGCCATCAGCTTGGAGCATTTTCCACAAGATGTTGCAATGTCTCCTCTTTTGTCTGAATCATCCAACGATTTACTTACGCTGCTTCACTTGTATAATTCGGAGTTATCTAGTGTTTTGGATAAGCATGCGCCATTAAAATCGCGCATGGTTACCATTCATCCCGCTGCTCCATGGTTTAGTGAGGAGATTAAACTGGAGAGAAGAGTTCGTCGCCGACTGGAAAGGAGATGGCGTAGGACTAGATTTCCCGAAGATCTTCTGCGTCTTATTGAACAAAATCGTATTGTCAATGAGCTATTACTCTCTGTCCGCTCATAATATTACACCAAACTTATTGATGATAATTGCCTTAATCAGAGGAAACTGTTTGGCATTGTCGGTAAGTTGTTACATCGGAGTCCTGCACCGCAGTATCCATCTTGCTCTTCCGTGGCGGATCTTGCAAATAGATTCATTGGCTTTTTTGGTGAGAAGATTAATACTATTCGACATGAACTGGAATCGAACCCTATGCAGGGAACTTATTTATTTAATGAAGCCACAGTAGCAACAACTACACTCCATCGTTTGAGCTATCCTTCATATTCGACCTTACTTCAGATTGTGCACCCTTTGGCATCAAAGTCTTGTGAACTTGACCCTGTCCCCTCTAGAATACTCCTTGGTTGTCAGTCTTGATCTCCTTTGCCCTGTGATCTGGAAAATTGTTAAGCTGTCTTTGGAGACCTCTGTCATGCCCACTGAAACAAGCTGTAATTCGTCCTTTGTTGAAAAAGCCGAGTCTTGATTATCAAGAATTTAAGAACTTTCGGCCGATCTCTAACCTCACCTACTTGTCCAAAGTCATTGAGAAAGTAGTGGCTTTGCAGCTTGTTGACTACATTGACAACAATGGTCTGTGTGAAGTCTTTCAGTCTGCCTACCGTGCTCACCATAGCACCAAAACGGCTCTTCTCAGAGTCTACAATGACATTGCTATGTCCATTGACAATCAAAAATCTGTTGTTTTGGTTCTACTGGACCTGTCTGCTGCTTTTGATACAGTTGATCATTCTCTTCTCCTTGCTAGACTATCTACCCGTTTTGGCATTTGTGACCAGGTACTGGACTGGTTTCGTTCATATCTATCTGATCGCACTCAGTATGTCAGAATCCAAGATGTCTCTTCTGATGTGCATGCCTTACCTTATGGTGTACCTCAGGGTTCCGTTTTGGGCCCCTTGCTGTATTCTTTGTACACTTCCCCTTTAGGTGATATTGCAAGATCTCATGGTCTATCTTATCACTTTTATGCTGATGATACACAGCTATATTTATCTTTTGAAACGTCATCACCTGAGGATATGTCAACATGTACATCTGCTCTTGAAGATTGTGTTAAAGATATTGACCTTTGGATGTTAAATAACAAGCTGAAGCTGAACAGTGGGAAGACTGCAATTATAGTTTTTTCATCCTCCTATCGCCCACGTCCTGCGTTAACAAACCTGGTGATTGCCTCTGACACTGTTGACTGTTCAACTACTGCTAAAAATATTGGAGTTATTTTTAATAACTCTCTATCGATGTTGCCGCACGTTACTGCTGTTTGCAAGTCTTCGTTTTTTCATTTACGCAATATTTTTAAGATTCGCAAGTTTCTTTCTTACGATACATGCCTTTGTTACTGTAAGGATAGACTATTGTAACTCACTGCTCTACGGTCAGCCTAAATGTATCTTGAAACGTTTACAGAGTGTCCTAAATAGTGCTGCTAGGCTTATTCACCTTACTAGTAGATATGAGCATAGCTATATCACTGATCTCATCAAGCCTTATATACCTGGTAGACTTCTTAGATCCTCCAATCAATTTTTCTACATCTAAATTTAATTTTAAAACTTATGGTGGCCGGTCTTTTACTATTGCCGCACCTTCTGTTTGGAATGCATTTCCATTCGAACTTAGATCTTGTAATTCCCTTTCTTCTTTTAAATCTAAGCTCAAGACGTGGCTTTTTAAAATTGGTTATGATGTCGTATAGAATGATGATGTTTTTATAGGATGACAATGTAGTTTTGTAGTTTTGTAGGTTTAGGATTTTGTTCTTATTTTTATTATGTAAAGCGCTTTTGGACCATTGGAAATTTTTATAGAATGACAATGTAGTTTTGTAGGTTTAGGATTTTGCTATTTTTATTATGTAAAGCGCTTTTGGACCATTGGGAATTAGCGCTCTATAAATACTGTATATTGTTAAGCGGTATGAAGAGGTCGATTTTAAAAAAACCGAGTCTTTTTTTTTCCCTTACTTACTGTAATTTCACCTGTATTAAGCGTTGTTGGTCATATCCTTTACTGAGTCCTAACGGTCTGTTTGTATATAGTTCTCCACCCGTAACCAGTCAAATAAAACTAAATGTGTATCTCCCTTTACCCCACACTTTGACCTCGTGTTTTAAAATACCGTAATGCCTTGCGGGAGACCGAGGGTTCAAGCCCTAGACCGGAACAACATTTTAAATAACTGAGGAAAATATGCTGCCTTTGCTGTGACATCTGCAAACGATAGACATTCGAGTCTTCTCGGATAATGGCGATAAACCGTCGGCCCCGTCTTCATTTTTTCTGCACTGGCTTGCAGGGGACGTTAAATAACTGATAATCCACCTTCTTTTTCGCAAATTGTTGGGAACATAGTTTCTGATGATGCGATTTGGCCTTGTTATTGTTTTATACAGACATCCATTTAAACCAGTTAAACCGAGCCACCCGGTCTAAATATCGGAAATAGATAATCAAATAACTAAAAATAAATAAATCAGATTTTGAGCGCGAGGTTTCTAAGGTGTGATAATTGAAGAGGCCCGAATCAACTATCACGCAGAGATTGCGAGAGAATGTAATATACACGTTTTTGGAAAACTACTTGATCATCTTTCGAAACTTAATAACAAGACAGGTTCAAGTTTTAATTTTCGTTTGTTTATAACTGCTCACTGTTTGGCCATTCTCTTTAATCACTATCCGGCTGTTACGGAATGGATAAAGAATAGCGTAGCCAATCAAATTGCAGCGTTTGTGATAGAATGCAAATATCTTATTAAGGCTACCTTCCTAGTATGTAATTGGTATTATCCTAAAATGCTTTATAGGGACCTGTTTGAAAAAACAGTTTACGAAACTGACAACGGATAAGTAACATCTCTTTAAACTGAAACAGTCATTGATACCAAACTACGTTGAAATTGTTAAGGCACGCTTCGTTAAAAATGACTAGGATTCCCTATTTAATGCTGAAGAGTTTCAAGATTCCGCCAGGGGTGTACAAGCACAATAAACAATTATTCGATTAAATAAGTTTCTATTTTTCTTTTTTGTTTCGTTTTATTTTTGTTTTGTTTTTAAATGAAAATGCACTGCAAACATTATTTTTTATTTATAAAGGCAGCTTAGATCGAAGAATCGCATTTAATATCATTACTGATTAACAAATAGATTCCAAGTTGCCGTGCGTCTGTTTAGTAATAGATCACAGATGACGTCAAAATGTGGTAAGAACAAAAAAGTGGCAGTAATATTCATTGTAACAGTTTACATTTGTGCAAACTTCATTACAAGTGATGACAGCGTAATCTACCTTCTAGTTTTGTTTCCTGTAGCACCTCTATTAGTTATATGTGCAGCGTATTATGTTATTTGGAGGAAACAAAAATCACCAATATGTAACCATAAAAATGTCATCAGAGAGGCCAAATTAGCAAACACATTATTTATGATAACAGGAGCTTCTGTTTTCACCTGGCTTCCATTCCAGATTCTTAATCTATTGGTACAATCGCAAGCAACTGCAAACTTTTCTCATAAACTCTGACAATGAATACAACGGTATTCATTATCAGGGTTTTTTTTAATATAGCAATTCGCTCGTAAACGTAATCATTTATCCACCAAGAATTCCAGAATTTAAAAACTGCCTGCTACACTTACTTCGTTGTTGTGTAGTTCCCCATCGGACATTTAGAGCTGGGGTTTTACCATCAGCTGAGTCTGGGTCAGTTGTATCCTTAATAAGATTTACAAGTAAGCAGCTCTTATCACCGAGCTCTAAACAGGAGAGTGCAGTTTGATTGCTTTATTGATTGCTTAAAGCCAGTAAAAATCCACATTTTTTTCTAACTTTAAGTGAGGCAATTGAGGGGATATCGTGCTCTTCATGACCTGTTTGGGTGTAAACGTACGTAAGATCTCGTAATGAATCTTAAACTAACTCGATGCCAAGTGTTATGAGTAATTGGCACCCCCGGTGTTAATGAGTACTACTGTTTTTGTAAATGATATCCATACTGTTTAGTAATGCTGACCGCAGTGTCGGGGAACTTTCTAGAACGTTTCGTCGAGTAACGCAGTTATGCGTCAAACTTTTTACGCAGTTAAGCGTGATGCAAATACATCACGAGATTGCTTACGTGGCGCTTAGGTAGTCGCCGCTTACGGAAGTTTTTTTTTTTTTTGTCGAGAGATACCCTTGCGAGAAAAAAGAAAGCGAGACGGTATAAGAGCACAAAGAAGCGGTGTGCAAGGTGTGCAAGAAACGAGAAACTCTGGAGAAAGTCGTGAGTTTGTGTAATGGTAAGCTGGTGTGCAAGAAACTAAAAAACTAAGTTGCTGGCGGTGAAGTGATCATTACGAATTTCTTCGAGTCGAAATTGACAGTTGAGCGTTAGATTGCCATCTCGGCTTTGCTTGCTTCCTTTTTCTTTTCTTCTTCTTTGTTTTCAACAGTTTCGAAAAACTATTTTATTTTAAATCTCAGGTGCAGCTAATTTGGAAGATATCAACATCGTAGGAGTTGAAAGAAAAAAGAAGGTAAATTCGTCATAATAAGTTACCAGAGCTTGTTAAACAGCTGCGAAGAATTAGGATATAAATTGGAAAATGAACAAAAGCTGTCCTTAGTAATGTGTCTGTATATTGAGCACAATTTTTGAACAAGATTCAGTGGGTGCGTTTCAACTATGAGTGCACTTCAAGGTGGAGGGCATTAAAGCCAGTCCGACTGTTCTAATATTAATTTTGTTTGTTTCACTTTCAGCCGCATTCAGTACAAATTTCTTCTGATATGATCCCAGCGATCAATTCCTTGGAATTTGCTTTTGTGGTCTCTACCTCACTCCAGTTGATGTCAGGAGTAGATTTTTGTGGGAGCAGATAGGAATCTCCTTATTACTACGCACCTGGTTTTAATTACCACTTTTCAAGCTGCTTTCGTAGGTAACTGAAACTTAAATTACTATATGAACAAACAATACCTAGTGAGCTTTCGCGCAAAAAATTACATCTTCTCACGTGAAGATACTATGTTAAAATATCATGTTAATATAAAAATCGCGCCTTTTGATGCACAGCCTTTGATTTATTATTATTTATTTATTATTGATTTATATACAATAAATAGAATATTACATGGTCACTTAGAGATACCAAAGTTCTATTCTCTTGTTGAAAAGTATTTCTACACGAGAAATGTAGTATCTCTGCGCGGCCATGTAACATCCTCTATTTAACTAACTTTCCTAGCCATACCTCAGGCAATATGAATTCTCGATAAGCTCTTCTTATCGTAGTTAAGTGTATATACGAGTAATTAAAGTGGGAAGTAGTTAAATTCTTCAGATACAATATTTATTACCTTAGATCAAAGAATTGAGTACAATGTGAGTAAACTTGGATGTGCTCAACCGTCATTAACTATGTACATCAAGCACTAACACAGCATGTAAGAGAACAATGGGACATTTATAGTACTGAATCTCTTTCACCCACTTACTTTCATTTTTTTATTTTTCAAATCGAGACGTAGATTGTACACTATTTCAAATGAGCTAAAATTGATCAAGTAGTTTATATAACAGTCTGGTTATATGCATACATCACATCTGGTGTATGACTTGATAGAAACAATGTGATTGAATGGTGCTTTTCGCACGTTCTTAGTGGAAATTCAAGGGTGATTTGTACTATCCAGCTCTTGGGTGTCGAAAGGAAACGCGATGGCTTCCCCTTGGATACCGATACATACATACATAAATATATACATACATATACTTCATTTATGCTCGAAATTCACAGTGTAGCTGTAGAGCTTATATCTTCGAGAAAATAAGCTAAAATGAAATAAAGATATGCTATATTACAATGCCAATATTATTTAAAACTATATACAACATTATGCATGCAGAGGGAAACATAACTTATAACCGATGAGGAAACTATTTGATAAACGAGAAGAAGGACGCAAATAATGCCAAAATAGCTGTTAACCTCGGTTTACATCTTAAATTAATTCAAATAATCTCTCCGACAGGATGTTCAAAAGAGAAAAGTCAAAGTACAACATAACTCTTTTTTTTCGGTTGTCAGGTATAACAAATTATGCAAGTTGCTTTTAGCAAAGAACGCATGAAATATTCTACTTCGTTCTATCGTTTTCATCCCTTGACTTGTCATTAAAAATTATGAAAGTTTTTTTGAGCCCGAATTACCATGGTACGATGTTTTCCGGTTTGATGGCCGAATTAGATAGACATTCATGTCTGATGATATTGCCGCTTTTACTTCATTTTGAGGGGTAAATATCAAGACTATTTATCTCAGCTGATGTGAAACTGTCTGATACGGCCCTCGATGCTTTCGTTCTCGGTAAGTATACATATCTGTTTACCTTTGGCTCTTAACTGGCTTGAGATTCATAAGGTATCATACTTTTACACACAAACAGATGATGAAGAGCACGATTTCCCCTCAATTGTATCACTTGTCAGTAAAAAATGTCGAATTATCAATTTAAAAAATCAATCAATCAAACTGCACTCTCCTGTTTAGAGCTCGGTGATAAGAACTGCCTACTTGTAAATCTTACTAAGGATACAACTGACCCAGACTCAGCTGATGGTAAAACTCCAGCTCTAAATATGCGATGGGGACCTACACAACAACAAAGCAAGTGTAGCAGGAAGTTTTTAAATTCTGGAATTCTTAGTGGATAAATGATTACGTTTACGAAAGAATTGCTGTATTGTAAAACCCTGATGATGAATACTGTCAGTTGCAGATGAGAAAAAAATGGAAAAACATGCAAACTTACTAATATGTTAATAATCTGGAATGGAAGCCAAGTAAAAACAGAAGCTCCTGTTATCAAAAATAATGTGTTTGCTAATTTGGCTTCTCTGATGACATTGCTATGGTTACATATTGGTGATTTTTGTTTCCTCCAAATAACATAATAAGCTACACACATAACTAATAGAGGTGTTGCAGGAAAAAAAACTAGAAGGTAGATTACACTGTATCTTTTAATGATGTATACGTATACATCAATGAGAACAGTGAATATTGCTGCTATGATCCACGGTATGGAAATGGCACAGATATAAATACGAAAGTTTGCAGTTCTATGACGAAGAGGCCAACCGATGGCGAACATTCTTTCCAAGGAAATGACTGCAAGTGTATAAATGGACGATGTACTTGTAAACATGTCAACAATGTAGAAAACACGCCATGTTGTTATTGAAGCTGATTCAAATGCCGCTATGAAAAGAGGAATGGCCAGTCCTCCAACCAGTAAATCAGCCACGCCCAAACCGATCAGAAGAAATGAGGAACGCTTTCGGCGTCTCAGCTTAAAAAACATCCAGATGTTTAGAATATTTCCAGCAACGATCAAAGTTGCCAAAAATCCAAAACATAACCTCCAGAACATATTCCATGTGTTGAGATCCATGGCAGTGGGATGCTGTTTATATGGTAATACCGGAGAAACCTTTTGGTATCAAAACAAAACAAAACTTGTGCTATGTCACATGAATCTTTAATTTTTGAAATAACCAACTAGTAGTTCAAAGTTTCCCTCGCCGCCAAAGTGTGGCTTCGTCACTCAGTCGGTCGTAGCACCCAAGAGGGTCTCAATGGGGTTAACCGACGGCCGTAAAACCGCCAAAACTTTTAGCCGTTAGGTATAAAATTGTCAAATTTTAACTATAAATGACAAAAAAAATTTATAGGCAAAAGAATTCCTGGCAACAGCAATGGAGATAAATTGACCGTTAGCTGTAAGCTGTAAGCTGTTAGCCGTAAAAGCCATTACCTCATTGTTACTCTCAGCCAATTATAACCTGAGAGGCACTCAAGTTCGAATCTTGCCGCAGACCGTTTTTTTTTTTATTTTGGCGTCTTTTATGCTATTTCTGTTAATTGCAGCTTGCTGCAAGGATCTTTTCTTTACTCTGGTGCCATCTGCAAGGGAAAATGCTCTGTATTTCATGTAAATGTGATGATTAACGGACATATTTGGCTCTTTGAGTTTATAGCCATGTAAGAAACAAAGGAAACAAAAACAAAGCAGTGAATCGAAAACTTCATTGTTCTGATAATCGGCCGATTAATTATGAGTGATCATACACGCTAATGAATAATGTTTTTCCTGAAAGCTTTTGTGTAAATATTTTTCCAAGTAAAGCTAACCTATTAAACGAGTGTCATTCTGACTGCAGCCGGCTATCGAAAAAAAAGGAGAAAAGAGAGGAAAGCAAAAAAAAAAAATTAAATGTATATATATAAAATATATATATATATTATATTTTTCATATTTTTTAAAATACGAAAGAAAAATTAAAACTCCAAGAACAGTCTGATTCTTGAAAAATGAAACACAGCTCGATCACTTTATGCCAGTCTAAAGGCCCATACACTGGCAAAGCAAAATCTTACTAGACTATTTTATTCCTCTATGAAATATCATCCCGTTCAACATCTTCTTGCTCTTCTTTCCTTATTATTATATTGTTATGCCATTTTTTATTGTCAGGGCAACGGAACGGGAAAAAATATGCCACGGCCAGTTGCACTCAAGAATAGGGGACGGAAAGCAGAGCAATGAAAACGGCTGCACTTAACGACCCATAAATTGACTTTTCCGTCTTTAACGCCTGATTCAGTTAAATCAACAAATGTTTCCGCTGTTTTCTTTTTTGGCATAAGCCTTATGCGATAGATATGGCCGTGGGAAGTATTGTAAAAACTAAAAGCTAAAACAAATGATTGATAACTCCAACTTTCAAAGATGATTGCTTCAGAGGAATTTTTCTCTAACCCTCCATGGCCACATTTACAAGTTAGTAAATAAATAAATAGCCTAAGAAGTGTTTGAAATTAAAAAACCCTCATACCCTTGGATTAGAAGGTTTGCTGACGATTACTCCAGATAACAACGCGCAGCAATTAGATAGCAAAAAGTACATTTGAGGCTTAAACAGGTCGGAATAATTAACTAAATGCGTTTTATGCAAGATGGAAAGATTAGCTTTAATTTGTGAGCCAAAAGTCCATTATTAGTGCAACAGACTTGGATGACATTTTGTCAAAACTTTTCCCAATAAAACCAAGGGAAGTAGTAAGGTATCAGATCATCTTACAAGGACCACTGTCAAAGGAAGATGCTGTAGCTAATTAGCATTTTAAATTTTTACCTTAACGGAATTCTATCTTACTACAAGTTACAAGGTGTCTTCATTTCGTTCACAGACAAAATATGGAAACTTCTGCTGAAATATTTTTCATACAAGCGTGATCAGAGGAGAGCCTTCTCTTCGACCTTAATTTGCATATCAAATTCACCAATTTGTACGAAAGAATTCTCAAAATGCAAGAGTTAATCGGGCTAAAAAAGCTTATCAGTGTATAGTTTATACACCAATAAGGTAACTGACTGCCTCAAACCCGCGGGTATATCTGTAGCTTTCATCCACCAACATCTTAAGAATAACGCAAATCCATGTGTAAGTTGCAAAATTCTGAAACTCGACTAAGATCTTCTTTTGACCGTTTAAACTTCATTTGTTTATTTTCTACGTTGAGGATTTTAGGTTTTCTGAACTGAATGGTGTGTTGCTTAATGACTTTCCGCAAAGATGGCGAGAGCAATTGATAAATAAATGTACATGTGGAGTTTCACTACTCTACTTGAGAAAAGTAGAAGATTGCCTCACTCCCTGTTTCCCACACCAAAAATATGTGAAGAAAAAAGAATCATCTTACTTCGGTGATTGATAAAGTCACGAATGTGCTGCTGAATTTATCTGCGGCGCCGTTAGTTTTAAACTTTGTCTCACGATAAGAATCAGAGAGCTCGACCGAATTTCTCAAAATTGGTGGTAAAGAACTCTAAAGCTCTTATTTTATTTGCTTCAAGGAACAGCTGGCTGCGAGTTAGTTGCGTAATTCAAATTTTTTTATGCGAGGAGTATGTCACAATTATGTGAACTGTCCGCGATCCAAGCGAAAGCTTTTGCCAGCTTAAGCATTCACAGATAATTCGAATTAGACTTAGCGAAAGCTTTACCTTAAGCTGAGATTCCGGCGATGAAAACAAGTCAGATCACAGAAGAATAGCTTAACGGCGGTCAAACTTCTTTGCAAGGTTGGAACTGTTGTCTTTTAATTCTACCAGTCTTCACCTGTCACAGTGCAGAGAGTTACAAATTAGGTTTAAAAAGCGAAAAATGAATTACTAGAGATACCGTAACTAACCTTAGTTCCGCAGGAAAATTTCCCCTAAACGGTATTGAAGTGGCTAATAAATACTTTTTCGCCAAAGTTCAAGATTAACTCATCCAAATTGAGATTCTTCTCAGTGCAAAATGCTTTATTCCCTTTTAAATACCACAGTTTCTGTTCATTTTCTATAAATTTCAGAGTAGGAAAGGCCTTTCCATGCCTATGCCCATTTTTAAGATAACAGCGGAAGGGCCAGGAGCGTTTGATGTATTTTTAACTTCCTCATAGTGACGTCTGCAAGACACACAATTGCTTGACGAAAGCCTAAACAAATGCAATAAAGACTGAAACACCTGTATGTTTGACTATGATTTCAAGAAAATAATATTTTTTCTATTCTGCCGAATTACCTATAAGTTTGCCGTTTTCGAAATACTTCGTCTTTTTCATTGAAAAAAAACCCCAGAAAATTATTCTTTCCTTGCGTGAGCTTGATTGCGAATTTTCATCAGTGTTTTTATTTATCACATATCTGGCGTATTGTCACCTGTAAGTTGTAGCAGGCGGTAAGTTGAAAGGCGAGGTATTAGCAAAGAATGAATTGCCTATTATTCGGCATAGCCCTCAAGCTCTTGAGAAAACTGTCATTTTGCAAGAGAAACACTGAAGTTGTGAAAATTCAGCTGGTCCGACTGATAAATGCAAACTATCATATAAACTGCGGTGTTTAACAAAGATTTCTAACCGGAAAAAGCGCTAACTTCATTTGTGTAAATTGGGATTATGTATGACTTGACTCAGTCAATAAGCATTTTATCACATGACCATGAATAACTTAGGTTATATCAGTCGTAGGTTGTCTCGTAATTTTGTAAATATTAAATTTGCTTGCTTGGACACCACAACTCTCAAGCGTGACAATGTAGAAAACAGCCTAAAGATCTTTGTAATCGATCTTCCTTACTAAACGAATTTTGTCTCGGTTTGGGGAGACAAGAGCGGTTTTACAATTGTGTCCTTTATAGCGTCCTTCGTCATAAAAATGTCCCTAGAGGAAAAAAATTTCATGAGATAAATTTATTCAAGACTCAAGCTCACACCTAGACAAAATAAGTAGAAGCGGCAACATGTCGTCTCAAATGTCGTCCTTTGTTATAAAAATGTCCCGGGTAAGGCGGCTTGTCATAATATCAGCAATTTCCTGTGTGCGTTAAAGAATTAATTTTTTTTTCTTAATCATGACTGAATTGATTCTTAATTTTCTGACAGCCGACGATCCTCTCGGGACTCACAAAGGTTTCCTTCGCGTAGCTGTCTAAAATCCACCTAACAGCCCAGGTCGACCCATCGTTTCTGCCTGCAGTTGTCCCCCCGGACTTATTTCCAGCTATTTAGATAAAATTATGGCACCTATCGTCAAAACTTTACCGTCTTACATTAAGGACAACTAACACGCACTTGAAATTTTTGGTGACTTTAGTTTCCTCGGCCAAGGCAAACTTATTTTCACTATGGATATAACATCTCTTTATACTGTCATTCCTAATGACGAAGGTCTCCGGGCCCTCAAACATTTTTTCGATCATCGCACTGTTAAGCCAGCTCTGAAACACTACTCCGTCTTGCCGAACTACTAGTGCTCACACTCAATCGCTTTTCATTCGGTGGCAACTACTACATACAAACTAATGGCGTAGCCATGGGTACTAAAATGGGACCCAGCTACGCCAATCTTTTTGTAGGTTTTATCGAACATCAAATGTAGTCAACACCACGGCCCAAAACCTGAACTCTACGGCCGTTACATTGACGATTGGATCGGTGCTACCTCCTTTACCAAAGAGGAGCTCACTCAATTTATAACCGCCGTCATTTCCTTTCATCCGGCTCTTAAATATACCTGGGAAATTTCCGACACTTCTTTGGCTTTTCTACGCATCAAAATTTTAATCGAAGGCAACGTTTTATGCACTAGTGTTTACTATAAACCTACAGTTTCATATAAACGACGAAGTCTGAGAAACTGTGAAAAAGGTATGGAGTTCTTGCCGTGTGATGGATGTGAAGATGAACACATGAATACAGTTGTATTCATCTTCACATCCATCACAAGTCAAGAACTCCATACCTTTTTCACAGTTTCTCAGACTTCGTCGTTTATGTAATGACGACTCTGATTTTTCCGAAAAATCAGAGGCAATGTGCCAGTTTTTCGATAAACGTGGCTATCCTGTCTCTGTCGTTCAAGCGGGCCACCACCGTCCCCAACAAATTGATCGACAGTCAGCACTTCAAACGGCTGAGAAGGATAACACTGACCGCATTCCATTTACTCTTACATTTCACCCTCACAACCACGCAGTTAAATCCATTATTCTTTAAAATTTTAAATTACCCCAAAACGATTCAGAGACTGGCACTATCTTTTCGCAACCCCCACTTGTTTCATTCAAACGTGACCAAAACATAGGCAACTTTTTAGTCAGGAGTTCATTTCAAACCAGTGACCAATCTGGAACTTTCAAATGCGCTCGCTCACGATGCAAAATTTGTTCTTTCATTCATAACGTAGATAGAATATCGGGACCCAAGAGATCCATTAAGATCACTGATCACTTTACGTGTACCTCCGCCAATGTTATTCGCTGCATAACTTGCACTTATTGCAATTCGATTCCGAGAACACCTTCGCGACGTGGAAAGAAATGACAAGGACGCACCCAAACCACTCGCTATACACTTTAATCTTCCTAATCATTCTGAACAGCATATGGCAGTTTGCGGCCTTTCCTTACATCTAGGCAGTTTGGAAAGCCGTAAAACACTAGCACAAAAATTTATCTTCCAAATCGGCACCCTTAACCTCCACGGAATCAACGAGCGCTTTTCATTCAACTAATTTATTCCTGTTTGCTTGTCACCATATTCTCACCAATGGCGTAGCTCCACTTTCTGTACCCACACACATCCCACAATTCCTCCAATCGCTCTAACGAAGGGCTAACGCTCGAAACGTCTGCTTTTTAACCCTTTACGGTGGCTAATTTACGTTTTCAACTCAGTTGTTAACACTAAATTACCTGCTATACTCTCCTACCGACGCAGCACCACAGTTTCTTTAAAAACTTACCCCTTTATTCATTTGTCTTAAAAATAGACGCCTTAAGACTAATAACACATTTTGAGGCTGGTAAAGTGCAACTTAATCTTTTATTTATGTCAAATTACTTATTATATGTGGAAATTCTCCCTGTAAGTATATTTACCTATTCATAGCCTCACTATCCGATGGATAGGGGCCAAGAGTTCCAAGCCATTGCCACTTAACTATTAAAAAAGATGCTTGATGTTCTAATACTAGACCCTGTGAGCAGGGTACCTGGGATACCTGGATGGTACTGGATCCTTGGAATCAAGTGTAGTGATACTACGGGTGTAGGACTAGTATACTGAAATAGTGCGCTCAAGTCTGGCTAAGGGCATAGACCTATTTCAAAACATAGACATGCTATGCATGCAAGAGTTACTTTTTTGTAGGGTGGGTGGATTACTTGAAACATTGTGAGTGATGTCTACATTCTTATAAAAGGAGAGAAGAATATTAATGTGGGAAAGAACGAAAATGTCGAATTACCTCACTCACAGGTATTTTGTGGTAGATTATGTGTGTTTTGCGAATAAATGTAACCAAAAATAAACTGTATTGGTGCCACGGATACCTGTTAGTACAAAATGCAGACAGCAGACTGCAGACCGGATAAAAAATATAGACTGCAGACTGCAGAGTGGGTACAAAATGCAGACTATGAATCTAAAGAGTTTTTACGTCTGGTATATAATAATATGTCATCTTACAGCTTACCGAGCGTCACGCAATCGCTTTTCTGCGATCCGCCTTCACGATTATTTGCACTATTGTGGAATATTCCTGGCCCATTTCTTGATGAAAATCGATCGCAATATTATTTCAAGCCTTCAATATAGTCTTCTTACTTTGCGCGCGAGTTGGTTGGTGTAATGTCTGTACAGATTTTACCAACGTAATAAAAGTAGATGACGTGAATAACAGTGATGGTAAAGCAAGCTTAAAACGGCAGAAATCGCCAGAAAATACGACGAATACACAGGGTATGAGTAATTTTCATTGATTTTACGAGAAAAATGTTCATATTTTGAAATATGTATCGTTGTAAATCGACCATACTTCGTTCCCTGTACTATTCTTTATAACGTGCAGTTCCTCTCGTAACTTAACACCGAGTCACACAACGCGTGACGCGTTCATGAATTAATCGTTGGCTTTTTCTCGAGACGTGAGCTTGGGCCGCCTGTGACAAGACAATTGCGTAAACAATATTTAACATAATAACATTTTACACAAAAAAACACAAGGTTTTGGATCACGTATTTATTAAAAAAGAATACCATACAACCTCAATGAAAACAAACATAAGATTCACCTTTCTGATCGTGAAATTAATACCATTCGTACTGTTATCGTAGCTACGTTCCTTGCCATCAAGTGAATCCAACATGTCGTCTTTCTTCACAAGCAGTTTGCATCCATTATAGTTATGTTCTTCAGTCTCACGGTAGTAGCGTTGTTCAATAGATTGCATAGAGTATATGCAGTTTTGTTTCAGATTTCAGATTTTGCTTTTTACAACAAGTAACGTTTTTCAAATAAGACATTGGCATACTTAGCATACAAGGCATTCAAGGCTTTCATGGCTTTCAAGCGTTCGCGACTCAATCCGTTCCAAAATTACCGCTCAATAACATCTTTCAGTGTGGATTAGCCGCGATGAATACGACTTGTATATGCGTCTGTAAGTATTTTGCGCGTTTGCGCCATAATGCTCCAGGAGATTGCAATCCAAATACGTTGAAATACAAAACAACTGACCAAAGAGTTTTATAAACAAAATCTCGTGATTCATCATGTGACCCGGCCCTGTCTGTGCATGAAAACGTCAATCATCATCAAGATAACATGCGTGATCAGCATGTGAACACCTCATTGGATCACAGTTGTCATGCTGTTGAGGGATAACACGCGTGATCAGCATGTGAACACCTTATTGGATCACAGTTAGTACTATTGTTATAGTAATATAGGTATCCCAGTAATAACACTTGAAATTTTAACTGCTATTAGGAAATCATGAATAGATTAGTGATAATGATTTTTGAGGAGCCGTTTATCCATTCTAATGATCGTGAGTTTATTCAGGAGGGAGCATATTTGGGATGTTTGGAATGTAGGTTTGCGTCAAACTTTTTGATTCGCCTAGTGGTCATCATTTCATTCCCATGCAACTAATGCCCCATTCACGAAAAAGCTTTAAAATGTTTTAAGGTGCTTTGTTAAACAAGATTTAAATTATTTTCTTCATAGAAGCTTCTTAAACCAACATCTATCGACTTTAAGTTTAGCAGAATGAATTACAAATTGAAAGTTCAGTTTTTCAGTTCTTCGTTTCTGAATTTCATCACGCTAAATCCCGTTCAAAAATTTCATCGCATGCGCTATTTATGAGAAAAACTAGACCCTGTGAGCAGGGTACCTGGGATACCTGGATGGTACTGGATCCGTGGAATCAAGTGTAGTGATACTACGCGTGTCGGACTAGTATACTGAAAAAGTGAGCTCAAGTCTGGCTAAGGGCATACACCTGTCTCAAAACATAGGCATGCTATGCATGCAAGAGTTATTTTTTCTAGGGTGGGTGGATTACTTGAAACATTGTAAGTGGTCTACATTCTTACAAAAGGAAAGAAGATTATTAACGTGGGAAAGAATGAAAATGTCGAATTACCTCACACACAGGTATTTTGTGGTAGATTAAGTGTGTTGTGCGAATAAATGTAACCAAAAATAAACTGTATTTGTACCACGGATACCTGTTAGTACAAAATGTAGACAGCAGACTGCAGACCGGATACAAAATATAGACTGCAGAGTGGGTAAAAAATGCAGACTGAGAATCTGAAGAGTTTTTACGTCTGGTATATAATAACATGTCATCTTACAGCTTACCGAGCGTCACGCAATCGCTTTTCCGCGATCAGCCTTCACGATTATTTGCACTATTGTGGAAAAAAATTGGCCCATTTCTTGATGAAAATCGATCGTAATATAATTTCAAGCCTTCAACATAGTCTTCTTACTTTGCGCGCAAGTTGGTTGGTGTGATGTCTGTACAGATTTTACCAATGTAATAAAAGTAGATGACGTGAATAATAGTGATGGTAAAGCAAGCTTAAAACGGCAACAATCGCCAGAAACTACAACGGATACACAGGGTATGAGTAAGTTTTATTGATCTTCATATTTCGAAATATTTATCGTTGTAAATCGACCATATTTCGTTCCCTATACTATTCCTTATAACGTGTTCAAATTTTCAACGGTTCCTCGAATAACTTACTCTGAGTCACACAACGCGTGACGCGTTCGTGAATTAATCGTTGGCTCTTTCTCGAAACGTGACCTTGGGTCGCCTGTGACAAGACAATTGCGTCAACAATACTTGACATAATAACATTATACACAAAAAACACGGGATTTTGGATCATGTATTTATTAAAAAAGAATATCCATACAACTACAATGAAAACAAACATAAGATTCACCTTTCTGATCGTGAAATTAATACCATTCGCACTGTTATCGTAGCTACGTTCCCTGGCATCAAGTGAATCCAACATGGCGTCTTTCTTCACTAGCAGTTTGCATCCATTTGAATTTTGTTCTTCAGTCTCACGGTAGTAGCGTTGTTCAATAGATTGCATAGAGTATATACAGTTTGGTTTCAGATTTCAGATTTTGCTTTTCACAACGAGTTTACGTTTTCAACTAAGACATTGGCATACTTGGTATACAAGACATACAAGGCATTCAATGCTTTCATGGCTTTCAAGCGTTCGCGATTCTGTCCGATCCAAAATTACCGCTCAATAACATCTTTTTGCGTGGATTGGCCGCGAACAATATGACTTGTGTATGCGTCTATAAGTATTTTGAGCGTTTGCCCCATAATACTCCAGATGATCGTAATCCAATTACGTTGAAATACAAAACGACTGACAAAATAGTTTTATGGGCAAAATTCTCGTGTTCGTCATGTGACCCGGCCCTGTCCGTGCATGACAACGTCAATCATCATCAAGATAGCACGCGTGTTCAGCATGTGAACACCTCATTGGATCACAGTTAGTTGTCATGGTGTTGAGGGCCCAATGACCTCTGGGTACTATTGCGCAATTTTTCCATTTTGTGGCGGAGGAAAAAAAAAAAAAAAAAAAAAGACGACAAAAAAACAAAGGCATTTTATGACTGGGCTACCACAGGTATCCCAGTAATTAAAGTTAAACAATGTACAGATCCCTTAGATTGGCCGAATGAACATTTCCTAGCAATATTTTCACACGTCCAATGAAATGGTATTTCCCACGTGACCGAACTCATCTCGTTCCATTCCCACTTGGTGTTGATGCTGTATGTATTTTGAACTAATAAACGATCGTAGCGATATGATCCTTCCACTTTCGAAGCGTTGCTTTAGAAATGAGTTCTGGAGATTATATAATATGTTGGTGCTGCACCAATAAAACGGCAGGTGTATTACCATTACTTAATTTCAACGTTGCAAGTAGCTGCTTACGCAACAACGTTTTTTTGGGATTAGCTAGTCATGTGATCAAACTTCATGCCGTAAAATCTGAAAGGTAGATCAACGGAAACATTAAATAATTTATAGGACGTGTTTGTATCCAAAAAGGGCAACTACTTCCAAAATATTACAGAGGGTCCACTTGATTTGCCGACTAAGAGGATGCAACGCCTGAAAAATTTGTATCGCACAGAACCACGGTGCCAATATTATGTAGTCATCAGGATGGATAACAAATAAAAGCACTCGGCCGAAGTAAACAAAATTGATTCAGGCTCTTGCTAGTTTCGTCGTAGAAATTTACTAAGTTCACATGAATCATTTTTAAAACTTTTTCTTGGTTAAACATCTATGATTCTTGAGTAAGTCCAAGGTCAAAATAAGAAATCGAAGTTCCACAATTTAAAAGGTCCTCAATTTTCATAAATTTCCTAATGCAATCTCCTTTCGAATTGACCTCAAAATTAGCACAAAGAATATGGATAGCAATTCAACAAAGGTGCCAGTTATTTCCAGAAATGGAATGAACATCTTAACTAGTCTTTCCGGATCATGTGTACTATAGGTGGCCTCGGTCGACAATCGACCGACTATAGGTCGACTATCAGTCGACAGTCGACCGACTATCGGTCGACAGTCGACCGACTATCGGTCGATAGTCGACCGATAGAACGGCCGACAGTGGACCGATATATCGGCCGACAGTGGACCGATAAATGTGCACATATCGGCTGATGCATCGACCGAGAGTCGGTCGATATATCGGTCGAGAATCGGTCGACTATCGGTCGACAATCGGTGGACTGATAAATCGGCCGACAGTCGACTGATAAATGTGTACATATCAGGTGATGCATTGGTCGACTATCGGTCTATATATCGGTCGACTATCGGTCGACTATCGGTCGACTATCGGTCGACTATCGGTCGACTATCGGTCGACTATCAGTCGACTATCGGTCGACTATCGGTCGACTATCGGTCGACTATCGGTCGACTATCGGTCGACTGTTGGTCGACTATCGGTCGACTGTCAACCGATAGTCGGTCGATTGCCGACCGATAGTCGACCGATAGTCGACCGATATATCGGTGGATTGTCGGCCTATATGTCGACCGAGGCCATCTATAGTACACATGATCCGTGTGTCCTAGATTTCAGTTATCACCATGAT
>NC_142672.1:30197585-30205085 GCF_964200805.1 Pocillopora damicornis | reverse complement strand
AACCTGCTTTGTTGTCACCGTGAAAAGGCAAAAGATCTGCAAAATGTAGCTTCCGTAATTAATGAAAAGGAAATTGCAAAACAAGAGGGCGAAGCGAACGTACAAGTCTTGTAGATTTTCAAAGTTTCTGATGTAACATCCTATCCGCCAAAAGTAGAAGGGAACGTAACTTGTGTAATGTTTCGCAGAAATGTTCATGATATTTCCCGCTATAATTGTCGAATTAGTGCAAACATATCAGAATACAGTAAGTTGCCAGAGTATATTCCAGGGTATAAGACACATTTTTAATCATATATACACTGTATCAGAACCGAAACCACCAACACCCTTCCTTCCCATAGGAAAAAAAAAAACAGAACCAGGTAATTTCTACGTATAGGAAAATATACGAATGCGCCACTTTTGTTAAGACCCCATTCACACCAACAAAAAATGTTTAATAAACGGGATTTAGCTTGATGAAATTCAGAAATGGAGAACTGAAAAACTGACCTTTCAATAATATTTAAGTTATCGCTGACTTGTCATTCATTGTGCTAGACTTGAAGTCGACTGATGTTGATTTAAGAAGCTATAAAAAAAAATGTTCAATAAAACAGCTTAAAACATTTTTAAGCTTTGTTGTGAGTGGGGTATTAGTTGCATGGGAATGAAATGATGACGCAGTAGGCGAATTACAAAATTTGACGCAAACCTGCATCTCAAACATGCTCCCTACTAAACTGGCCCCTATCCATGGGATAGTGAGGCTCTATGAGTAAGTAAATATACTAAAAGGGAGAATTTCCACATGAAATAAGTAATTTGACATAAATAAAAGATTAAGTTGCACTTTACCAGCCTCAAAATGTGTTATTAGTATTCAGGCGTCCATTTTTAAGATAGCTACGCGTAGGAAACATTTGTGAGTCCCGCAAGGATCGTCGGCTATCAGAAAATTTAAAGTCAATTCAGTCATGATTCAGAAAAAAAAACTAATCCTTTCACGCACTCAGAAAAATGTTGATATTATGACGCGCCGCCTTACCCGTGATATTTTTGTGACAAATGACGCTATTTGAGACGACATGTTGCCGCTTCTACTTATTTTGTCTATGTGTGAACTTGGGTCTTGAAATAAATTTATCTCATGAAACCTAGGGATATTTTTATGACAAAGGACGCTATGTAAGACGGTATTTTGCTGCTTCTATTGAGTGAGATTGTGTCTTGAACTAATTTTATCTCATGAAAAAAAAAATTGTGTAAATCAGAAATTTATCCATGACTTATGGCACAATTCTAAAACCGCTTTTGTCTCCCCAAACCTAGACAAAATTTGTCTAGTAAGGAAGATTGATTACAAAGATCTTTAAGCTGTTCTCTACATTGTAAGGCTTGATAAGTGTGGTGTCCAAGTAAGCAAATTTAATATTCACAAAATTACGAGACACCAACGACATATTACCTACATACACAAGTCTCGTGTTTGGCGCACACCTAACCTTAAATATCGTCTCAACATTAGCATTTGTAATTTGACAAGTCCGTGACATTTTCACAAGTATGCCACTCCTTGACAGCTATGCTACAATAAGGATAAAGAAAACTTGTTTCACTTCACGTGTTCGTGAAAGACAATAGGACAGAAACAAACTGAATGACAGTAGTGAGCAGAAATGAGAAAATAAGCCACGATCTTCGATGAATCGCAATTTCCTGCTCTGACTCGAAAAAGGAAAGGAAGAATTTTTATCGTAGAACCTTTTTTTGTGGTTATCCCCGCGCACGCTAGCCTATCGCGTCCTATTTAAGTAAACACAAACTTATTTGAAATATTCAAAAGTTATTCATGGTCATATGATAAAATGCATATTGACTGAGTCAAGTCATATATAATCCCAATTTATACATATGAAGTTACCGCATTTCCCAGGTTAGAAATCTTTGTTAAACACCGCAATTTATACGATAAGTTGCATTTATCAGTCGGACCAGCCGAATTTTCACAACTTCAGTGTTTTTCTTGCTAAATGACAGTTTTCTCAAGGGCTTGAGGGCTATGCCAGATAATAGGCAATTCATTCTTTTTAATACCTCGCCTTTCAACTTACCACCTGCTACAAGTTAACGCGTGACAATAGGCCAGATATGTAGTTAATAAAAATGCTGAGGAAAATTCGCAATCAAGCTCACGTAAGTAAAAAGTAATTTTCTGTGGTTATGTTTCAATGAAAAAGACGAAGTATTTCGAAAACGGCAAACTTAAATGTAATTCGGTAGAATAAAAACATTTTTTTTTTTAAATCATAGTCAAACATACAGATGTTTCAGTCTTTATTGCATTTGTTTAGGCTTTCGTTCACCAATGTGTGTTTTGCAGACGTCTCTATGACGAAGTTAAAAATACATCAAACGCTCCTGGCCCTTCCGCTGTTACCTTAAAAATGGGCATAGGCAAGGAAGGGCCTTTCTTACTCTGAAAGTTTATAGAAAATGAACAGAAATTGTGGTATTTAAAAGGAAAAAGGCATTTTTCATTAAGAAGAACCTCAATTTGGATGAGGTAATCGTGAACTTCGGAGACAAAGTATAAAGTAGCCACTTCAATACCGATTTGGGGAAATTTTCCTGTGGAATTAAGGTTAGTTACAGATGATATCTCCAGTAACACATTTTTCGCTTTTTAAACCCGATTTTTTTAGCTCTAAAAAAGCCACACTCTCTGCACTGTGACAGGTAAAGACAAGAAAGTTTGACCGCGTTGAGCTATTATAAGTACCGTCCCATATTCTTCTGTTATCTGACTTGTTTTCATCGAATCTCAGCGTAAGGTAAAGCTTTCGCTAGGTCTTATTAGAATTATCACTGAATGCTTAAACTGGCAAAAACTTTTGCTTGGATCGCGGACAGTACACATAATTGTCACAAACTCCTCGCATAGGAAAATTCGAAGTACGCAACTAACTCGCCGCCAGTTGTCCCTTGAAGCAAATAAAATGAGAACTTTAATGTTCTTTACAAGAAATTTTGAGAAATTTGGTCGAGCTCTCTGATTCTTATCGTGAGACAAAGTTTAAAGCTAACGGCACCACAGATAAATTCAGCAGCACATTCGTGACTTTATCAATCATCGAAGTAAGATGATTATTTGTCTTAAAATATTTTTGGTGTGGAAAACAGGGAGCGAGGTAATCTTCGAGCGAAACGTTCAATTACTAAAATAATTTATCTAGGCGACAAAAGTGTGAAGGAAACCCTATAAATGATAGACAATTATAAACTTGAATTATATATGCAAATTAACGTCCTTCTGTAACAGCAAAAACATAGAGATACGGAGAAAATATAAAAGTAATATGAATTGACGCCTTCAGCTGATATGTTTGATCCAAGCTTCATGAGAAGTAAATGTGGAAACAAACTAGTGGAACTTTTCGGCAGACTGGTGTTAACGACAATAATAATAATGATAATATTAACAATGATGAAGAAAACGATGATTATGATTGTGATCACAAAATAGCAAAACAGGAACAAAGAAACAGAGAAAACAGGTTTGACGGCTTACGTTTATCTTCAGACGTTCGCTTGTCATTAATACTGTTTCTAATTTGAATAAATTGTAAGTAGTTGCTTACGTCTACATCAACAAAATATTCATTGCATGTACAGAGGATATGGATAGCTTATATCTGTGGGAGATTAAAAAAAGTATCCGTTGATTGCAAAGGGAGACAATACAACTGTTCAAGTTTAAAACTCGAACGGAAATATTAGATATGTTTATTTTTTCCGTTGAGAAATAACTTGCGGTTTGGACATACAGAAGAATTGGAAACGCATGCTAAATTACACACTTGTATTTAACCTACAAAATGGAAAAGAAAGAAAGAAAGAAAAAAAAAGGTAGTACGAGATTCTCTAGCAATACAGTCACTCGATCAGGAACGATTATTTAGCATATAGAAATGCGTAGGCATTTTACGAGTTACCAGTATGATGTTTTGTATTCAGCGTATTCTTCACTTGTCGTTAGGGTTGAATTATGATGGTAGTATTCAAAGCAATATGTTATATATGTTAAGGAAGTAATGTGATTGTAACGCTGTCGTTAATCTTCATACGTCTTCATAAACCTCACCAGACTACCTTGGGTCACGCGGTTGAAAGACAAAAAAGCCAATAAATAAACGAATATATAAATAGATAGATGATTACAAGTATTTTTCGACAGTTCACAAACCCTGAGAGCGAATGAAAGGTGCGGGTGATGTAGTTTGCCGGGAAAGGGGAAAAGCCATTAGTTTCATTTTGTTAATCTTCATCTCTCTTCATTTATTTGTTTATTCATTTACTCAATTATTTGCTTTTTAATTTCTTCTATTTTCAGAAGGTGCCATGTCAAACTTAGAGCTACCAAGCCGAAGCTTACCAGCCGTCATAACTGAGGCAATTGCATGCGTTTCATTGAACATCACATGCATCATCGGAAACAGTCTGGTTTGTATAGCAGCATACAGAAACACAAACCTGCGATCAACCACAAACCTGTATATCATTGCTTTAGCGGTCAGCGATCTGCTGTGTGGAGCAGTAGAAATGACGTCAGCTTCTGCAACGCTAATCATCGGAAGATGGGTCTTTGGCGACGCTTTATGCCAATTTCAAGGCTTTGTTGATATGTTCACCTCTCAGGTGACCCCAGCAACACTTGGTTTGACAGCAATTAACCGCTACGTGAAAATTGTAAAGACAAGCCATTACAAGAAGATTTTTTCGCCCCGCAGATCTAAGATATGGCTGAGTTGCTTGTGGCTTTCCCTTGCACTTTACCTGTTGATTGCCCGTGCCACAAATTGGGTCAAAATCGGTTTTATTCAAAGCTACGCAATGTGCTCCTTTCATTACCCAACTAGTGAAAGTCAAATCGTTCATTATTCCATCACTGTTGGATTACTTTTTGTTTTACCGTTGTGTGTCGGCATTTTCACTTATTATAAGATATTTCTGAAAACCCATGAGCATCAACAGAATGTAGTGTCATCGCTACGGAACCGTACTGACAATGCTGCAATAAGCAACACAGTGAAAGAAATAAAGCTTACTCGAATATTGCTCCTTGTGGCAGCGGGATTTTTGTGTTGCTGGATACCAATGTGGGCACTTGTCCTCTGGTTTCGCTTTTCCCCTGAAACCAGCTCAAGAATTACAGTATTGCTTGCCACGTTTTTCTTTTATCTGAGTGCTGTGATCAATCCCATTATTTACGCCTTTACAAATGATGAGTTCCGCAGGGAGTTTCGCAAACTGCTCTGTTGCCGCCGTGAAAGGTCAAGAATTGTGCCAAAGAAAGCTGCTGCGTTTACTGGTAACGATCTCATCGAACGAGAGGAACAAGAAGCAAACTTTTGAGTCTAGTGACTACTGTCTACTGGCCTCGACTTGAGTAGTTTCTTTTGAGGTGCTAATTTAGTTATTGTTTGCCAAAGAAAGCTTCTTAGATGTCGAAAGCGGTGTTGCTCGCATCAATCAGACCCCGCTGTCTAATATTATAAACTATTTATGGTGACTTATCCTTGCCTAGTGCTGAACACGAGAAGACGACATCAGTTCACTTCTAAATTGTGTGGTTGTGAGTAAGAACTGGATAGATTTTGCTATGCGTGAGCTGAAAATACAATGAATTGCAATTGAATTTGAATACCAGATTGTAATCTAATGGCAAGCACGATGATAAAATCGTTCAGTATAACCTTTTGCTTCTTCAGAATTTTTCTATCTATAACGTCAAAGCTTTTTCAGATCCAAGGGCTTGATGGTTAAATGGAAAATAAATTAATTTTATTCCACTTTCCGTTTGTTAACAGCCAGCTTCTAAAGCAGAAAAACTTTCCCCTGAGTTTCTCTTTGTGATGCCTGTGATGTAATCAGCAACTTATTTGCTATCCTCGAACATAAGATTTTTTTTTCCTAAATTCATAACAAATTAGCACAAAACGCTTTTAGTTGATTAGAGGTGACGCTCAGTCGTTTATGAAAAACTACAAGAGGACCAGAAAAGCCCTTGTTCGCAAGAAAAAAATTGAAAGTTCCGGTTCAAAGAGTGCAATTACCTTTAGAGACATTCCCCAAACTATTTCTATGAATAATTTTCCATAAAGGCGCTTTCATTTGCAGTCATGATTACAACATAATTAACAGCCGCCTACTAAGATCGTTGTAGGATATTTCGGAATCAGTTTCAGAAGTGTTTTACACTTAACGAAGAATCAAGAGAGCGGCTTTAATGCTCTCTGAAGTGGCTGTGTTTTTTTTTTTTTTTTTTTTTTAATGAGGTACTCCTACCACTCAACTGTCATGGATAAGTGTGAATGCATTTTGTAAACGCGTCCAGTGGAACGTGCGTCGCCGTGATAAACCAAAGGTTAAAACATTTTCATTGTAAAAAGTCCTACAAAGACTTCAGGTGCCGGCTGTTAGAGCTCCAAGTTCTATGCCCCCAAAGATATATGCCGTAAAAATACATATAGGAATAATTCCCATTCAAATCAAGTCCTCAAGAATATTTTGTTTGCCAGACTTTCAAAGTCATTTTTCCTTTTAGAAAGACACTAACTTATGTGTACTGAAATACAGACACAAATCAATATCAGTTTGATGTTGACAAGTTGATCGTCTGGTTCAAAGCTCTGAAGCCAGGTTACAAATTTACGATTGAAATGCTCCCCTAAAATCGACACAGGCAACTTTAAGCATAGAGAAGGTTGAAGTGGGAAAAAGGGTATGAACATTGACTGAGTGACATTCCCTAAAGAGAAGTAAAAAAAATAACTTATATTGCGAGCTTTAAAGTCATGATATGTACAAAGCAACGTTTTTCTGGGAGGAAATAAATAGAATTTGAAAAAAAAGCCAGCAAAGAGATAAAACTTAGCGCCTTCAGCTGATAACAATATTAATGACGTATCAGTGATAATAATAGCTCGCAACGATACCTGCAAGACTTTCTACATCGACAAAATAGTTCCTGAGTGTATTTTAAGATGGAAAACACGTTAGAGGGAGATTTGGCTCGTCAAACTGTCAAATATAACTGCTTAGGTCTCCTGATGGATGATGATGGCCTAAAGGTTTAATGCGCCCTCCCCACTTTTTTTCGGTTTTTTAAGGTTTGGCATATTTTTTTATATCATAGCGTTGCCCTTGTCTTTGGAAATACGATGGTGTATTATTGTTGTTGTTGTTGTTATGTTTTGTTGCTTAAGGTTAGTTGAATTTTTTGTTCGGGGAAATGATTGCACCCACTTTAAGACATTATTTCTGCGGACTGTTGTAAGGGTTAGGTCTGAAATTGTATGGGGACGTAGAATAAGAGTTGTCATGATTTGTGCAGTGCAAAATACTTCTCTTAATCTTATATTTTGTGCGAGATATCAGTTGTCCATACTTCAGTGCGCTCTCTCAACATAGCTTATTATTCGAAAGTCATATTTTAGCGGGTTTTTTGTGGATTTA
>NC_142672.1:30175085-30190085 GCF_964200805.1 Pocillopora damicornis | reverse complement strand
GACTTATAATTCATTGTGTTAAACTTGAAGTTGACCGATGTTGGTTTAAGAAGCTTCTATGAAGAAAAGAATTTGAATCGTGTTCAACAAAACAGCTTGAAACATTTTAAAGCTTTGTTGTGAATGGGGTATTAGTTGCATGGGAATGAAATGATGAAACAGTAGGTGAATTAAAAAGTTAGCCGCAAATCTGCATCCCAAATATGCTTCCTCCTAAATAAACTCACAATCATTAGAATGAATAAACGGCTCTTAAAAAAATCATTATCACTAATCTATTCATGATTTCCTAATAGCAATTAAAATTTTAAGCGTTATAATAAAACCTCAAGCATCATTTTTAATCGTTGGGTGGCAACGGCTTTAAACTCTTAGCCCCTATCCATCGGATAGTGAGACTCTGTGAGTAGGTAAATATACTAAAAGGGAGAATTTCCACATGTAATAAGTAATTTGACATAAATGAAAGATTAAGTTGTACTTTACCAGCCTCAAAATGTGTTAGAAGTCTTAAGGCGTCCATTTTTAAGACAGCTACGCGAAGGAAACCTTTGTGAGTCCCGTGACGATCGTCGGCTGTCAGAAAATTTTTTACTCAATTCAGTCGTGATTTAGAAAAAAAAATTTTTTCCTTTCACGCATATAGGAAAATGTTGATATTATGACGAGCCGCCCTACCCGGGTTATTTTTATAACAAAGGACGCTATTTGAGACATGTTGCTGCTTCTACTCATTTTGTCTAAGTGTGAGCTTGGGTCTTGAAATAAATTTATCTCTTGAAATTTTCTTTACCAAGGGACATATTTATAACGAAGGACGCTATTTAAGACGGTATGTTGCTGCTACTATCGAGCAAGATTGTGTCTTGAACTAATGTTATCTCGTGAAAAAAAAATCATATAAATCAGAAATTTATCCGTGAATCCTAATGACACAGTTGTAAAACCGCTCTTGTCCCCCCAAACCTGGACAAAATTCGTTCAATAAGGTAGATTGATTACAAAGATCTTTAAGCTGTTCTCTACATTGTCGGGCTTGATAGGTGTGGTGTCCAAGCAAGCAAATTTAAAATTCAAAAAATGACGAGACAACCTAGGACAAATAACTTACATACACATGGCTCGTATTCGGCCCACGCCTAATCTTAAATATCGTTTCGACATTAGCATTCGTAATTTGACAAGTACATGACATTCAAACATAGTTAATAAATTTGTCTAATCAAATTCAATTGTGTGAGCGTGCTTCAGATTCCTATTGTGCACGCTCATGACGTCAGCAAAGAAACGCTCAAGAAAAAAAAAAATTCTCCACGATTCTTTACTTTGGGATTTTACTATTAAAAAACTGGTTAAGACTTTGGCGGCAATTTAAGCTAAACATGGAAACAAGATCGTTTACAGCGTAGCGAAATGTTTTCCTGAAACAAAATTATCAACGCGCTAAAGCGCAGCAGAGGGAATATTAGCCCTTTTACAACATTTAAACCATTTGATTGAAAATGTTGTAAAACAATTGGTTCATACGTCAGCTGTGTGTTCATCGAGATATGAAGCACTTGGGAAGTTTGGAGGGGACTCAAGAAGCTAGAGTCTCCAAACTTCCCTCGTGCTTCGTATCTCGATGAACACACACTGACTTAAGAACCAAATGTTAATTTTCACATACGTACAAGTATGCCACTTCTCGACAGCTATGCGACAATAGGGATAAAAAAAACTTGTTTCACTTTACGTATTCGTGAAAGACAAGCGGATAAAGACATAAACTGGATGACAGTAGTGTACAGAAATGAAAAAATGAGCCACGCTCTTCGATGAATTGGAATTTCCTGCTCTGACTCGAAAAAGGAAAGGAATAATTTTTATGATAGAATCTTTTTTTTTGTGGTTATCCCCGCGCACGCCAGCTTATCGTGTCGTATTTAAATAAAAACAAACTTTTCGAAATATTCAAAAGTTATTCATGGTCATATGATAAAATGCTTATAGATTGAGTCAAGTCATATATAATCCCAATTTACACATATGAAGTTACCGCTTTTCCCAGGTTAGAAGTATTTATTAAACACCGTAGTTTATATGATAGTTTGCCATAATCAGGCGGACCAGCTGAATTTTCACAACTTCAGTGTTTTTCTTGCAAAATGACAGTTTTCTCAAGGGCTTGAGTGCTGTGCCGAATAATAAACAATTCATTCTTTTGTAAAACCTCGCCTTTCAACTTACCACCTGCTACAAGGTACACGTGACATTAGGCCAGATATGTAACTAATAAAAATTCGCAATCAAGCTTACGCAAGGAAAGAGTAATTTTCTGGGGTTATCTTTCAGTGAAAAAGACGAAGTATTTCGAAAACGGCAAACTTATAGGTAATTCGGCAGAATAAAAAAAATATTTTTATCTTGAAATCATAGTCAAACATACAGATGTTTCAGTCTTTATTGCATTTGTTTAGGCTTTCTTTCAGCAATTGTGTGACTTGCAGACGTCACTATGAGGAAGTTAAAAATACATCAAAGGCTCCTGGCCCTTCCGCTGTTACCTTAAGAGTAGGCATAAGCATGGAAAGGCCTATCCTACTCTGAAAGGTTATAGAAAATGAACAGAATATGTGGTATTTAAAAGAGGAAAAAGCATTTTGTACTGAGAAGAACCTCAATTTGGATGAGGTAATCTTGAACTTTGGAGAATCAAAGTGCTCTGTGAGCAAACTCGTGAATTGACACATGATATTTTGGATTATGTTTGTGCTCGCAGCAAAGAAACAAAGTAACGTCGGGATATGAAGGCATTACAATTGAAATGATCATGCTATTACATTTGACAAGGGTGGATGATGTCATGTGTTTTAAACGTATATCATTTTTGTTTCTGGTTCAAAAAAGGTTGGAAGTAAATGTGGGTGAAAAGTGAAATTTAGTGTCTATCGTTGTAAATATTAGAAAACCAAGGCAAAACTGTCTTAATGAAAACATTAACGATTCCCTCTTTATCAAATGAGACAATCGGGAACGAGTTCTGGGTGATATAACTAAGCTACAACTGCCACCGTCATTTTGGATCTCCGCCTGGGTAGATTTTAGTCACGTGCTAGGCAACGTATAATCAAGAATAAGATAAAATTTCATTTCAGGCCTATTTATCAATTTTGTGGTGTATAACTGTCGCATTTTAATACGTGATATTAATTTTGAATCTTCAAATTGTCTTAAAACTTAAAAGAAAAGAAAATTGTTCTTTAAAAATTCACTGAAAAGCGGTGGCTAAAATAGTTTGTTTAGGTGTTATTTGGTTTTCGTGATAACTTGTAATTTCGTCAGTCGCCGGCATCTTCTGTTGCTTCAAACAGGAAAAATTCACGATACGAAACGTAATGATCGATTTTGTCCTCAATCTCACGCCATAACAGAAAAAGCTTTTGAACATCTGTAAACTCTGAGCGCTTCGCAGTAAGTGATATTTTCAATGAATCTTCGGATTGTTTTCAAGTTCAAGGATTGTAAATTACAATTTTATGAAAAACGAAGGTTGTTCTGTTATTTCGATGTGAATCCTTGCATGCCTGCTAGTCGCTGGCGCCGCTTGTTGAAACTATTGTTGAAACTCATTGGCTTCTTTTTCATCCCACCACTATTCTTAGCAACAACAGTTGCCGTTTCGTTTGTTTATTGCTCGCCAAAAACTATCAAATGCACTCAAAAGCCTAAAATCGAAAAAAAGTTTACAGGAATCGACCAATCGAGCAAGCGAGCGAGTGCCATTCTCCCCGTCATATCTACAACTCGCTCTTGCGCATGCGCACAATTCACGAGTTAAAAAGTATTAGTTAGCCACTTCAATACCGTTTTGGGGAAATTTTCCTGTGGGATTAAGGTTAGCTACAGACAGTATCTCTAATAATCCATTTTTCCCTTTTTAAACCTAATTTTTAACTCTCTACACTGTGACAGGTAAAGACTGGTAGAATTAAAAGACAACAGTTCCAACCTTGCAAAGAAGTTTGACCGCCGTTAAGCTATTACAAATACTGTCCCATATTCTTCTGTGATCTGACTTGTTTTCATCGAATCTCAGCGTACGGTAAGGCTTTCGCTTAGTCTAATTAAAATTATCAGTGAATGCTTAAACTGGCAAAAACTTTCGCTTGGATCGCGGACAGAACACATAGTTGTCACAAACTCCTCGCATAAGAAAATTCGAAATACTCAACTAACTCTCAGCCAACTGTTCCTTGAAGCAAATAAAATAAGAGCTTTAGAATTCTTAACTAAAAATGTTGAGAAATTTGGTCGAGCTCTCTGATTCTTATCATGATACAAAGATTCAGCAGCACATTCGTGACTTTATCAATCACCGAAGTAAGATGATTATTTTTCTTCAAATATTTTTGGTGTGGGAAACAGGGAGTGACGTTATCTTCTATCTTTCTAAAGTTGAGTAGTGAAACCCTACATGTACATTTATTTATCAATTGCTCTCACCATCTTTGCGGAAAGTCATTAAGTAACACACCACACTTTCTATCGTTTTACCAAAATAAAAACCAACTTGAGATGTTTGGAACTGTATTACTGGAAAAGTTTGTGAATCACTCGCCTCCTACTTGTGATTAACAACTTTTCGAGTGTTTTCCCAACGTTCCGAGTTGGGTATTATGCTGATAAACCGACAGAAAGTGCGGTTTATTGCGTTTATAAAATAAACTTAAAACAAAACATATTATGTTTCAATTTTCTATGGGTTACCGATGTAATAAACGATAGGTTTTTGACCAGTCTCGTTCATTTAGAAAGCCTGATAACATAACGGTCTGGGATATGTTGAAACAAAAACTGTTGGATGAACGAATGTACTCAGGTTTTAAGCAAAAACAATAATCCACAGGTAGTTGTGTCTTTCAGAACTATTGCAAACAGCTTTCCCCCTCACCTGCAGCTGTCACTTTTTTGTATAAAATAAGAACAAAAATAGGCGTCGAGTTTGTACGTATTGGAAAAGACAAGTATAAAGCAACCTATAAAGGAGCCTAAGTTTCTAAAGAAACTGTGGTGCTGCGACGGCGGGGAAAAGCTGACGTTTGACTGGCTTTAGGTACACCTCACTCGATTCTGAGTATGAACGCTGGAAGTTACATAGACCCTCTATGAAAACAGTTTTAAGTATGGGAGAATACGACGACTATTCAATAAAAAGATTGCTTTCAACTTTAAGCTGATCAATAAAGCCTTCATTTATCCATGTTTCTATCTGTTCACATTGACTTCAGGATAGACTGAAAACGCAAAAGAGTTTCAGAAATAGAATGACATATCCTGACACTTCCCTTAATGATGCCCCGACCGAAGTCAATAAATGATAACCGTTTTATGCATAATCCATCACATTATTTTTCTTTAGTCAACTTTTCTCAGACGTTGTCAAGATATACCTTTTTAAGCCCATATGCATTGTTAAAGATTTGTTGAGAGAAACGAAGTCACGCGGTTGAAATAAAAAGAAAGCCAATAAATAAACGAACATATAAATGAATATCTAGATAAATGATCAGAAGTATATTTCGAAAGTTCACAAACTCTGAGAGCGAATTAAAGGCACGGATGATGTAGTTGGCCGGGAAAGGGGAACAACCATTATTTTCACTTTTTTAATGTTCATCTCTGTTATTTATTTGTTTATTCATTTACTCCATTATTTGCTCTATAATTTCTTTTATTTTCAGAAGGTGCTATGTTAAACCCAGAGCTACCAAGTCGAAGCTTACCTATTGTCATAACTGAGGCAAGTGTTTGTATCGCATTTTGCATCATAAGCGTCATTAAAAACAGTCTTGTTTGTATGGCAACATGCAGAAACTCAAACCTGCGATCAACCACCAACCTGTATATCATTGCTTTAACTGTCAGCGATCTGCTGTGTGGAATAGCACAGACGCCGTTAACTTCTGCCACGCTGATCTTCGGTAGATGGGTCTTTGGCGACGCCCTAAGCCAATTTAAAGGCTTCGTTTCCGCATTTACCTATCATGTTACCCCAGCAACCCTTGGTTTGACAGCGTTTAACCGCTACATGAAAATTGTAAAGACAAGCCATTACAAGAAGATTTTTTCGCCCGGTTCAGTCGCTTGTGGCTTTCCTTTGCACTTTACCTGCTGATTGTCCGTGTTACAAATTGGGTTAAAATCGATTTTATTCAAGACTACGCAGGGTGCTCCTTTGATTACCCAAGCAGTGAAAGTCAATTCTTTCATTATTGCATCACTATTGGATTACTTTTTGTCTTACCGTTGTGTGTCGGCATTTTCAGTTATTATAAGATATTTCTGAAAACCCATGAGCATCAACAGAATGTAGTGTCATCGCTATGGAACTGTACCGACAATATTTCAGTAAGCAACACAGTGAAAGAAATAAAGCTTACTCGAATGTTGCTCCTTGTGGCGGCGGGATTTTTGTGTTGCTGGATACCAATGTGGGCACTTGTCCTCTGGTTTCGTTTTTCCCCTGAGACCAGCTCAAGAATTGCAGCACTGCTTGTCACTTTTTTAATTATATTTGAGTGCTTCAATCAATCCTATTATTTATGCTTTCACAAATGGCGAGTTCCAAAGGGAATTTCGCAAACTGCTTTGTTGCCGCCGTGAAGGTCAAGAATTGTGCCAAAGAAAGCTGCTGCGTTTACTGGTAACGATCCCGTCGAACGAGAGGAACAAGAAACAAACATTGAAGTCCAATGAATTTGTGTTAATGAAACATCCTCTTTTGAAAACAGGAAGGAAAAGTTATTCCATTCTTTTTTTTCTAATTTAGTTATTGTTTGTCAAAGCAAGCTTCTTAGATGTCGAAAGCTGTGTTGCTCGCACCAATCAATTATAAATTATTTATGGTGATGTCTCCTTGCCAAATGCTGAGAGGATGACATCAGTTCACTTTTAAATTTTGGATGAGTTGCGAGTACAAATTGAATAGATTTTACCATTCCTGCGATGAAAATACGAGGAACCTAATTTGAATACCAGATTGAATAATCTGATGGCAAGCAAATATCGTTCCTTTTGCTTCTTCGGAATTTTCTATTTAAACGTCAAAGCTTTTGTCCCTAATTGGTTAGTTAAATTTAATTAGAATAGAATTGTATTCGACTTTCCGTTCGTGAACAGCCAGCCATTAAAGCAGAATAACTTCCCCTGAGTTTCTCTTTCTGATGCCTGTGATGTAATCAGCAAATTATTTGCGATGCTAGAACATAATATTTTTTCTAAACTCATATTAAATTAGCACATAATGCTTTTAGTTGATTGGAGGTGACGCTCAGTCGTTTATGAAAAACTACGAGATGACCAGAAAAGCGGAGAGAGGTATGAAAAATAACCTATATTGCGAGCTTTAAAGTCATGATATGTGCAAAGCAACGTTTTTCTAGGAGGAAATAAACAGAATTTGAAAAAGAAGCCAGCAAAGAGATAAAACTTGGCGCCTACAGCTGATAACAATATTAATGACGTAACAGTGATAAGAAATAGCTCGCAACGATACCTGCAAGACTTTCTACGTCGACGAAATAGTTCCTGAGTGTATTTTAAGATGGAAAACATGTTAGAGGGAGATTTTGGTCGTCAAACGTCTAATATAACTGCTTAGTACTCCTGTAGATGGCCTAAAGGTTTGCTGCGCCCTCCTCATTTTTTTACGGTTTCTAAGGTTAGTCATATTTTTCTTATATCATAGTGTTGCCATTGTCTTTGTGAATGCGATGGTGTGTTTTTTTTCTTGTCGTTGTTGTTTTTCGTTTTTTTTTTTTTTGTCAAAGTTCGAATTTTTGTTAATTTTTCATATCATTTGCATATATTTTCATATTTAAAAAAAGTGAAGAAATGAGTGCGCCCACTGTAAGGCATTATTTCTCCGGAAGGGCTAGGGCTGAAATCATATGGGGATGTAGAGTAAAGTTGTGCATCTGTGCAATGTAAAATACTTCTCTTAACCTTATATTTTGTGCGAGATATTCTTGTCTATATTTCGGTGCACTTCCCTACTTAGCTTATTATTCGAAAGTCATGTTTAAGCTTTTTTTTTTCTGTTGATTTAACGAAAAGGATTGGAATAAAAATCTTACTGGCGCAAAGTTGAGCTTTTGGGCTTTATTGAGGTTTAATTTTTATTTAGTTTTGTTAAGGTTGTAAAAGAATGAAAAGTCACATACCTTTAAGACTTTTTATAGAAATTTGGTATCGCTTATGCCCTTAATTTCTCAAAGGTGCATGCTCCTTGAAAGTTTCTAATGATATTGACCAATGTATCGTATCAATGGTGCCTAGTTTGAATAAATTGATATAAAGGTAAATTTTAATCGTATATATATACACAGTATCAGAACCGAAACCACCAACACCCTACCTTCCCATAGGAAAAAAAAACAGAACCAGGTAATCTTTACGTATAGGAAAATATACGAATGCCCATTCTCACCGGCAAAAAATGTTTAATTTAAACGGGATTTAGCATGATGAAATTCAGACACGGAGAACTGAAAACTGAACTTTCAATAAAATTTAAGTAATCGCTGACTTGTAATTTCATTGTGCTAAACTTGAAGTCGACAGATGTTGGTTTGAGAAGCTTCTATGAAGAAAAGAATTTAAATCGAGGTTAACAAAACAGCTTGAAACATTTTTATCATGAAAAAAAATTATGTAAATCTGAAATGGATCCGTGACTCCCAATGACACAATTGTAGAACCGCTCTTGTCTCACCAAACCTGGAAATATTCGTTTAGAAAGGAAGGTTGATAAAGATCTTTGCAATCTTTCAGGCTTGATAGGTGTGGTGTCCAACGGAGCAAATTTAACATTCACAAAATTACGAGACAACTTATAACCTACTCACATAGGGCTCGTATTCGGTGCACGCCTAACTTTAAAGATCGTCTCGACATTAGCATTCGTAATTTGACAAGTACATGACATTTTCACAAGTATGCTACTCCTTGACAGCTAGGCTACAATAGGGATAAAGAAAACTTGTTTCACTTCACGTGTTCGTGAAAGACAAGCGGACAAAAACATGAACTGACCGACAGTAGTGAGCAGAAATGAGAAAATAAGCCACGCTCTTCGATGAACCAGAATTTCCTGCTCTGACTCAATAAAGGAAAGGAAGAGTTTTTATTGTAGAATCTTTTTTTGTATTTATCCCCGCGCGCGCCAGCCTATCGCGTCCTATTTAGGTAAAAACATACCTTTCGAAATATTCAAAAGTTATTCATGGTCATATGATAAAATGCTAATTGACTGAGTCAAGTTATACATAATCCCAATTTACACATATGAAGTTACCGTTTTTCCCAAATTAGAAATCTTTGTTAAAAACCGCAGTTTATATGATAGTTTGCATTTATCAGTCGGACCAGCTGAATTTTCACAACTTCAGTGTTTTTCTTGCAAAATGACAGTTTTCTCAAGAGCTTGAGGGCTGTGCCGAAAAATAGGCAATTCATTCTTTTTAATACCTCGCCTTTCAACTTACCACCTGCTACAAGTTAACGCGTGACAATAGGTCAGATATGTAATTAATAAAAATGCTGAGGAAAATTTGAAATCAAGCTTACGCAAGTAAAGAGTAATTTTCTGGGGTTATCTTTCAATGAAAAAGACAAAGTATTTCGAAAACGGCAAACTTATATGCACTTCGCCAGAATAAAAACATTTTTCTTCTTGATATCATAGTCAAACATACAGATATTTCAGTCTTTATTACATTTCCTTAGGCTTTCGTTCAGCAATTATGTGTCTTGCAGACGTCACTATGAGGAAGTTAAAAATACATCAAACACTCCTGACCCTTCCGCTGTTACCTTAAAAATGGGCATAGGCATAGAAAGGCCTTTCTTACTCTGAAAGCTTAAAGAAAATGAACAGAAATTGTGGTACTTAAAAGGAAAAAAGCCTTTTGCACTAAGAAGAATCTCAATTTGAATGAGGTAATCGTGAACTTTGGAGACAAAGTATTAATTAGCCAATTCAATACCGTTTTGGGGAAATTTTCTTGTGGAATTAAGGTTAGTTACAGATAATATCTCCGGTAAATCATTTTTCGCTGTTTAAATCTGATTTTTAACTCTAAAAAAAGCCACACTCTCTGCACTGTGACAGTTAAAGACTGGTAGAATTAAAAGACAGTAGCTCCAACCTTGCAAGGAAGTTTGACCGCCGTTAAGCTATTACAAATATCGTCCCATATTCTTCTGTGATCTTACTTGTTTCATTGAATCTCAGCGTAAGGTAAAGCTTTCGCTAGGTCTAATTAGAATTATCAGTGAATGCTTAAACTGGAAAAAAACTTTCGATTGGATCGAGGACAGTACACATAATTGTCAAAAACTTCTCGCATAAAAAAATTCGAAATACCCAACTAACTACCCAACTGTTCCTGGAAGCAAATAAAATTAGAGCTTTAGAGTTCTTCACAAGCAATTTTGAGAAATTTGGTCGAGTCCTCTGATTCTTATCGTGAGACAAAGTTTAAAACTAAGGCGCCAAAGATAAATTCGGCAGCATTTATCAATCACCGAAGTGAGATGAAGATGATTATTTTTCTTCAAATATTTTTGGTATGGGAAACACGGAGTAAAGTAATCTTCTATCTCTCTCAAGTAGAATGGTGAAACTTCACATGTACATTTATTTATCAGTTGCTCTCGCCATCTTTGCGGAAAGTCACACACCGCACATTCTATCCTTTCACCAAAATAATTACCAACTCTAGATGTTTCGAGAACTTTTTCATTGGAAGAGTTTGTGAATCACTCGACTCCTACTTGTGCTTAACGATTTCGAGTGTTTTCCCAACGTTCCGAGTGGGTATTATGCTGGTAAACCGACAGAAAGCGCGGTTTATTGCCTTTACAAAATAACCTTTGAACAAAACATCTTATGTCTCAATTTTCTATGGGTTACCTATGCAATAAACGATAGGTTTTTGACCAATCTCGTTCATTTATAAAGCCTGATAACACAACCGTCTGGGAGATGTTGAAATAAAAAATGTTGGATGAACGAATGTATTCAGGCTTTAGGCAAAAACAATAATCCACTAGTAGCTGTGTCTTTCAGAACTATTGAAAACAGCTTTCCCCCTCACCTGCAGCTGTCACTTTTTCGTATAAGATTAGAATAAAAAAGGCGTCGATTTTTTTCGTATTGGAAAGACAAGTATAAAGCATACTATAAAAGAGGGTTCTAAAGAAATTGTGGTGCTGCGACGGTGAGGAAAAGTTGACGTTTGACCGGCTTTAGAAACACCTCGCTCGATTCTGAGTATGAACGCTGGAAGTTGCATAGACTCTCTATGAAAACAGTTTTAAGTAGGAGAGAATACGACGACTATTCAGTAAAAAGATTGCTTTTAACTTAAACTAATTAAGAAAGCCTTCATTTATCCATGTTTCTATCTATTCACACTGAATTCAGGGTTGACTGGAAACGAAAAGAGCTTCAGAAGTAGAATGACATAACTTGACAGTTTCCTTAATGATGCCCCAACCGAAGGCAATAAATAATGACCGTTTTTTGCATGATCCAACCCGTTATTTTTCCTAAGTAAACTTTATTCAGACGTTGTCAAAATACATCTTTTTAAGTCCATATGCATTGTTAACGATTTGTCGAGAGAAAGGAGAATTTCAAAATTTAGCTTGAAAGCTTTCATGGACAGCCTAAGTTTTCGATCGATTTCAATTCAAGCGGGCTGTAAATACGGCAAGATCTTCTATAAACTGAACAATTTTTTAGCGAGTAAATGGTAGCTAAATAGAGGTGATGTAAAGTACAGAGAAAAGCCTCACCGAAACAATTTCATTTTGCGTAAGGATGAAGGTGATTTAAAAAGCTTCGAAACAAATTTTGAAACATTATTTTACAAGTACCTGTCAAAATCTGGCACCTTCCAATTAGAGAGCGCGTAAGAAAAGAAAAAGTGCAAGAACATTTGAAAAACAACGGAACTAGTTGGCAAGGACTGTCACGACAATGTTTTCTTCAAAAACATTCGATGATCTAACGGAAAGTATTATTCACTCTCATCCAAAATTCATTCACGTTCGAAGATTTACCTCTGTTCACCAAGGAAACGGCGAGGAAAGTAATTGTGAGTAAATTCAAATTTTTTATTTTGAAGTTGTAAGAGTTTGCTCGATTGTTGGCTGTAATGGCGTCTGTAAATCTGGTCTTTGCTCCATAAAAACTAAATCCGAATGGCACACTCCAATGAGACACAAGGGGATTTAATGCGGCCTTTTCTAAATAAATCCCTTCAGTTTCTGTTGTGCAATTTACGGTACAAATGTCGAAATTGAACGGACTCTGAAAGACTCACCGAGAGCGTATATTTGTTGTAGATCTGAATTTAAAACTTCGCTCGTTCTTTCACTACGAACAAATTGTTTGAGAAAATTCAGATATTAAATGAATGAAAGTTCCATTCTTCAGTTTAACTGTAACCAAAGACCTCACGTTTTAACTTTCTAGGTACTTTTTGTGAACGATTAAAATTAATTGCAGACGCTTTTTAGGCTGCCTGTCAACCAACGTAACGACACTGTTGCTTATAGAGAGAGAAAAGAGAGGATTTATTTATTTTATTTTTTTTATTTTTAAGTTATTTAGCGGTTAGAGGTAGTGACCGACGTGTTTGCTTAAATATACTGCCCAGCTGGAAAATGATATATATTTATGAAAAATGGCAACGAAATTTGGGATGTACTCGGCGAGTCATGAAAGCGTTACCGTGGCCCGTGGGCAGAGATAGGAAAATACTGACCGGGTAAGGAACCAATCAGATTGTAGGATTCGTTACCGTGCTCTCTTAAAAAAAAATCAAAAGTAATAGGAATTGGCGCCTTCAGCTGATATGTTCGATCCAAGTTTCATGAGAAGTAAATATCAAAACGAACTAATGGACCTTTTCGGCAGACTAGTGTTAGCGACAATAATGATAATAGTGATAATTTTAACAATGATGTAGAAAACGATGATTATGATTGTAGTCACAAATTAGCAAAAGAGGAATGAAGAAGTAGAGAAAACGGGTTTGACTAGTGTTAACGACAATAATGATAATGATAATATTAACAATGATGAAGAAAGCGATGATTATGATTGTAGTCACAAATTAGCAAAACAGGAACAAAGAAGTGGAGAAAACAGGTTTGACGGCTTACGACTATCTTCAAACGTTAGCTTGTCATTAATACCGTTTCTAATTTGAATAAATTGTAAGTAGTTGCTTGCGCATACATTGAACAAAATGTTCATTGCGTTTACTGAGTATATGGATAGCTTATATCTGTGAAAGATTAAAAAGTATCCGTTGATTGCAACGGGAGACAATACAACCGTGCAAGGTTAAAACTCGAACGGAAATTTCAAATAAATTTATTTTTCCGGTAAGAAATGACTTACGGTTACGTGTAGACATGCGAAAGACTTGGAAACGCATGCTAGATTACACACCTGCATTTTACCTACAAAATTAAAAAAAAAAGTAGTATGAACTTCTCTAGCAATACAATCACTCGATCAGGAACGATTATTTAGCTGATAGAAATGCGTAGACATTTTACGAGTTACCAGTATGATGTTTTATATACAGTGTATATATTTTTCACTGGTTATTAGAGTTGAATTATGAGGGCAGTATTCAAAGCAATTATATGTTAAGGACGTAATGAGATTGTAACGCTGCCTTTGATCCCCATTCGTCTTCATAAACCTCACTGTTTCCTTGCTTGGTATTGGATAAACTTACAATTCGAGAAGACGAGACTACTTTGGGTCACGCGGTTAAAAAACTAAAAACCTAATATATAAATGAACATATAAAATTAATGAATAACTAGATAAATGATTAGATGAATATTTCGACAGTTCACAAACCCAGAGAGCGAATTTAAGGCGCGGATGATGTACTTTGCCGGGAAATAGGAACAGCCATTATTTCACTTTATTAATTTACATCTCTGTTCATTTATTCGTTTATTTACTTACTCAGTTGTTTGCTTTTCAATTTCTTTTATTTTCAGAAGGTGCTATGGGGCACTCCCCGGGGGTTAGCTACCCCAGCTCGGCTTGTGTTTGATCCCTGATGAACCTCTTTGAACTACAGGGGGTATCATCGAGTGACCAGCTCGACTCATTGTTGCCAGGATATTCACATATATACAACGGTATAATATTTACAGTTTTAAAATATTGACAATTCTATGTGCAGCAGTATTTGCAATAGATAAAAGATGTAATTGAGCGTTTTATATGTACACACTATTTACACTGAGGGTTGCAGAGGTCAGGATTTATTTGAGACCTGCCTACTCCGGAAAAAGTTTTTAACTTTTTCATAGCACCTGACCTCTGCTTTCTGGGCCAGGATGTGTTTTAACACGTTATCTTCTCGTAACAAAGCAATAATTCTGGCCTCAGCAATCACCCACGGCCTGCGTGACGATAAAATAAGTAAAAATTTAAGAGCTTTTAGAGTAGAATCTTTTTTTGTGTGGTTACCCCCCTGCGCACCAGTCTATCGCTTCCTATTAAGTTAAAACAAACTGTTCCAAATATTCAGAAGTTATTCATGGTCATTTAACAAAATGCCTATTGACTGAGTTAGTTCATAAATAATCCAAATGCAGTTATCGCTTTTCTCAGGCTAGAAATTTAAAACCGCAGTTTAATGATAACTTGCATTTATCAGTCGGACTAGCTGAATTTTCACAACTTCATTGTTTTTCTTGCAAATTTATAGTTTCCTCAAGGGCTTGAGGGCTATGCCGAATAATAGACAATTCATTCAGTCATGATGTAGAAAAAAATAATTATCGCCAAACAAAACATGTAAGGAGATGAACTTCATTCGTTTGACTCACGAAAAACAAGGATAGTTTGATATAATGACGTGCTGCCTCACCTAGGGACATGTTTCTTTTGTAATACACCTCCCCTTTCAA